>NC_056738.1:188421808-188721808 GCF_019279795.1 Protopterus annectens
TGGTTTATTTATTCTGTAGTTCTAGCTTCTTTTACTTATAATGAGCAGCAGTTTGTGTTTCCTGTACATTCTTGTCTTTATTAACCAGTGTGAACTAAGTGTACCATCCAGCTGTCTTGATTAAATGCCCTGATTTTATCGGCACTTCATTTAAATTGTTAATAAGCCAGCATGAGGCAATCCTATTAACTCCATTCCTGGGTCTTCATCTATACATTTATCTCAGTAATTATAATCACAGGCTTGCAGCAGACCTCTCCAGAATATTTTGATGATTATTGCTGAGGTTAAAACCTAAAAGGATGACTGCGCAAGAAAGGAGATTGCTTGACACAGACATCTCTTGGGAAATGATTTTAATAACATACATTGCTCCTTGGAATTTATACAGGGTCTGATGTATTTAGAATGTCAGTGCCAAATGATAATTTGGCCTCAGGACATTGGGCTGTTTAAGTTTACTGCAGCAACAGTCGTATCAGTAATGACTTAATAGTGGCATACCAGTCATCAACATAACAGTTCCATAACTTCCAAAGTGAGGATAGTAACATTTATTATACACAGAATACAGAAGATTTCAAATATATGTATAGCCCTTACATGGGATCCACTGGAGTGGAGAATGTGTGACACATGAGGGGTGGTTAGTGTGTGAGAAATGAAGGATATCTAAGTGTTCAGCAGTGTCTGGGGTTACAACTCCCTGACAGTAAAATTAAAAGATGGTTTTGAGAGCTTACTGTTTTAGACCCTGTAACTTCTGTGTAGTGATAATGTCTGACAATTGTAAATGGAGGGTAGAGAGTGTGCTGCATTGCTGAACAGGTAATCTCTTATCAGTCCTTACATATTATTATAAGAACAATTAGACAAGTCTGTCCTTGCATGTAGGTATAATGACTGACAGGCTACATTCTTTCTGTCGTATGCTCCTGAATTCACACCCCATTCCTTTCTGCTACTGAGGGCAGGGATGGATTCTGTTCTATTAAAAATAAATGGCACAATTTATTTTTAATAAAAAGGTATTTTAATTTTAATGAGACAATTTCTCAATTTCACACTGGCTGGCTCCATTAGAGACAGATAAATGATTTAAGGGGATAAGAGATTGTGCCATTTCCTCTTTCTGATTCAGTAATAGTGAGCATATCAGTCAGAAACTGTAGGAGAAAGCAGGATTAGTTTATGACTAATCTTTTACAGCAAAATTTTAAATGCACCCTTCACCTGACTTTAAAGTCTACAGCTAATATATCCTAAATTTGTCAAAATCAGTACTGTCAGAAAGGACTTAAAACCTAATCAGGCTATTAAATATAGTATAATACGTTTTATATATATATATATATATATATATATATATATATATATATATATATATATATATATATATATATATATATATATAAAAACACATGTACACGCACACACCCATATATATATATATATATATATATATATATATATATATATATATATATATACACACACATAGGTTCATAGGTTAATAGGTGTGTACTAGGCTAATGGCACTGGAGCCTTTATAAGCCTAGCCCACAGGATTACCCTGGCATCATGCCACCCGACCTTAGTTCTCAGTGCCTCTATCAAGTAGAGCCACTGGAGTGATCCCTGGGGTGACTTTTCTATTTCCCATCCACTCATCAAGATTTCTCTCGAAGACAGTCAGTGAGGCATTCCGCTTGACATGTATGGGAAGTCTATTCCATAGCATGGGCAGTGTCTGGGTTGTGAACCTGTCCCTCCAGCTTGTTCTGTTGATTGTGGTAATGAGGTTGAGGTCTCTGGAGTGTGTAGTGCAGAGGGACTGGGATTTCTTTAGATGTAGCATTTCTAACAGAGCTGGGTCAGACATGACTTTGTAAGTCAAGCAGAGATCGCCTCTAAGTAGGCGATATGAGACAGAGAATAGTTGGAGTTTTTTGAGTCTGTCCATATAGGACAAGTGTTTAAGGCCTAAGATCCTCTTTGTGAGGTATTTTTGCGGCCTCTCCAGTTGTTGTAGGTGTCTAGTGAGGTACATGCCAAATGGGGCATTGTACTCGATGATTGGCCTAATGAGGGAAGAGCAGAGAGAGACAATGACCTCTTTCTTCCTGGATGCAAAACCCTTAGTAATGAGATGTGCCACATAGAAGGACTTTCTGACCACAGTGGCAATGTGGTGGTCAAAAGAGAGGTTACTGTCAACCTGTGTTCCCAGATCTCTTATGATGCCTTCTGTGTTCAGTGTACTACCATCGATGTAGTAATTCATGGGAACCGGGTTTTTGTCAAAGGGGATGATGACACATTTTTTGGCATTGAGCTTAAGGCCATGGTTCTGACACCAGTCATTGGTCTCAGTGAGGCCTTTCTGTAGGATGTCAACATCACTTGGGGAGTTAATTATGGGTCCCAACTTGCAATCATCTGTGAACTTTGTCAGCCAGAGTCCCTTCATGTTGCCCTGGACTTCAGAGAAGTAGATACTAAACAGGAGAGGACCCAGGATCGAACCCTGTGGGACTCCACTCGTGACTGGTCGACAGTCTGACTTGGAGTCAGCTACTTTCACACTGTGGGTTCTATCTGTGAACCAGTTTGCAACCCACCTAGTGATATAGTGCTTGATGCCTAGCTTAGTTAGTTTTTCTATTATTCCTGAGTGGGGAATGGTATCAAAGGCCTTGGCCAGATCAAGGTAGGCTGTATGAACCACCTTGCCTTCATCCACACCTCTGGTGACTGACTCAAAGAAGTCGACCAGGTTGAGCAGGTATGATCTACCCTTCACAAAACCAAACTGTGTGGGATCCAGAGTTTGGAGGTTCCCTATATCTTTGTTTATTAGGTCCATGATGATGCGCTCCATAGCTTTGCATATCAGACTTGTCAGGCTAATGGGGTGATAGTTCCCAGGTTCTGTAGTCACTCCTCCTTTGTGGAGAGGGATGTCTGTAGCAGTGTGCCATTTGGTAAGGACAAAGCCTAAGGTGAGGCTGTGATTGAACAGGGCACACAGGTGAGGTGCCAGTTCACTCTGTATTTCATGTAGAACACAGCCAGGGATATTGTCAGGTCCCATAGAAGCTGTATTCTTGGCCTTGGATAGTGCTGTTTTAACCTGTGCAGCAGTAATACTGGATGCCTGGCAATCTACTGATATTGTGATTGGTCCTTTGGTGGGGGGAGAGAGGGGTAAAATTGGCACTGAATCTGTTAGGCAGTATATTGGCAATATCTGTTGGAGATTCTTTACATAACTATAGAAAGCCTTGTGCTTGTCTTTACTATCTGCTGCAATTCTGTTTTCATAGCTAGCTTTAGAGGATTTGATGAGGAATCTCAACTTTTTGTTGCGGCTGATAAGGGAGTTTTTCCAGTCTTGGGGCTTCACCTTATTTCTCATCAGTTTCCTCCTTCTGTTGTAGAGTTTGTTTATGGCAGGGAACCACCAGATTGGCTTCCTTTTTTTGGAGGCGAGCGTCTTGGTTCTATTGGGTATGCCGAGATCCATGCATATGTGTACGTGTTCGTACAGGGCATTAGTGTATGATTCGAAGGTCATGCAGCTGTTCTCCAATTGCATGGGTGCCGTGAAGTTAGCCACCTCTGTTTTTAGGAGCCCAAAGTTAGCTTTGAGAAGTTTTTCATGGTGGTTTACCTTTGGGGGAGGGGGATGTGGAGTTCCAAGGTGAATGGTGATTAGTTTGTGGTCGGATCTAAGCAGGGAGGAGTTGACTATTGGTACAGAGAAATGGTCACTCATGTTAGTAATGACCAGGTCAAGGATGTTGCTACCTCTAGTGGGGGTAAGAATGAGCTGGTCCAGGGAATTGGAATTAATGAATTTCAGGAAACGTTGGGTAAGTGTATTGGTACATGAGTAGTTTTCCCAGTTAATGGAGGGGTAGTTGAAGTCACCCAGTATGAGAGTGTTAAGTTGGACCCTAATATTCTCCAGGGTGCTTAGGAACGTGGAGTGTGAGTCTTGGGTCATGGTTGGGGACCTATAGCAGGCTACGACCTGAATCGCTGTCTTACCCAATGTTAGCTGCACCTAAAGTATCTCTGATGTGTCATGTTGGGCTACCACTCTGGAGGTGTGCGCATCCTTTATGAATATGGAAACACCACCCCCTTTGGAGCTTCGGTCCAAGTTCTGGGGCCGAAAGGTATGGAATGAGTTATAGCCTGGTAGTGTGAAAGTCCACAGTGTTGCACCTTCAACCAAATATTTTGACAGAAAAGAAAATAACACCTATGAACTTTCTCAGTTTGTACATTAAAACAAATGATTTTCACTACTCCAAGTTCTAAATCGCAAATAACAAACCTCAGTGCAGGAGTAAGAGACAAAGATGCAGACGTTAAATTATAACTGGTATATGATTTTGATGTCATAGATAAAGGGCATAGTTCTTACCATGTCCTGATGGACAATAGCTCCATGAATGTTATTGATTTAGCATTTGTTTACTGGGAAAGTCCAACTGGGACAAAGCCCAATTTCAGTGGAGGCTCGGGGAAAAATGCTTCAGACAAACCGAGTACAGGTGCTACACCATTGTTTTCTGTAACAGATACATGCCATTGCAAATCCGCAGTGTGGCAGCACATGGATCAGTATCATTTTGAGTAGTTGTCAACATCAGCAGCTCACATGCAGCACTACACTCTTTCCTGTACATAAATAAACCACTCCTTAATGAACACTCTGCAAGGGTCACTATCAACAATACCCTTGGGTGCCTAATATCCATCTTTATACTGCACTCCCCTTACACAGTTTACAATGTGTCACAAATTTTACCTATATGGTAAAGCAGGTACAACACTGTCATCTAATGTCTCCAACATGTCTTCAACTATTTCAGACTGGAAATCATGTCCGCTTTCTGCACATTACTTAACATCAGCTTCCGTAGGATTTGAAAGGGATAATGACCAGTGGAATACAACAGCTGCTCCCTGTTCACACACAATTCCATTAGTACACATCCACGACACTTCTCTAACATTTTTCTGTGACAAGCCAAGTCCATTTTCAATCCTTTTTATCTCTCTCAACTGTAAATATAACCCTTGATCACCAGCAGTCATGCATCTTTCTGGCACATCACTGTTCTGTAGGAGTTTTCAAACTTTCCAACAGCAAGAACTACAGTGATACCACAGAAGTCATCATGCAAGAGCAATCCTACACTGTACCTCTTCCTTATATTCCCACTAAGTACATTCATTTATTCTCTCCATGATGACAACTACACTCACATCCTCAAAGCTGAAAAACTCTACAAGTAAGCATAGTTAGCATAATCTGCATAGTTTTCAATATCACCCATACTTACTACAACTGTCAATGCTGTAGTCATTCGATATATTGACTTGCACTTAGATATGTACGCACACGCACGCACACACACACGCACACACACACACACACACACACACACACACACACACACACACAAACACTTCCTTTGTTCTTGTTTCTGCGGCTTAAATTAGGTGTCATATAAGCAAACTACAGGCATACTGATAAATTTTCTTTCTTCACAAGAACATTCACTCTTCTCCACTGTAAAGACAACTGTAGAGGTTTGTACATCTTTCCATGGTCTCAGAATGATGATATGGTATGTTTGCTTTGGGTCTTTGTTCACACAGCAAAGAAAACCTTAATTGAATGGCTATTCCACAAATGGTAATCCCCAAACATTGCTTTCATCAGAGTGAAATCATTGCAAAAAAAATCATCGAAGGGTAATAGCTGACCAACAACAAGGAAGCAACCCACAAAGGTGGGGGAGCTGTGCCCCCCACACCACCCTAAATATATATAACAACTTTGAGATTGCACTACAGTGGGAAAAGGACACATTTTAAAAGGTTTTGTTTAGTTTACCTTATACAGTGCAGTACTTCCTTGTTGTTCGCCAACTATTGCCTTTCGATGATTTTTTTACAGTGATTACACTCTTCGATGAAAGCAGCATTTGCATATTACTGTTTGTGGAATAGCCATTCAATTAAGTGTTTCTTTGCTGTGTGAACATAAACCCATTTGCTTTGACCTTATCCTACCATTCTGTCTAACTCTAGTTTATCTTGTTCACTTTTTCCATTACCTTAAATGGATTCAATGATTTAGCAAAAAAATACATATTTTCTGCTTGGGGAACCAAAGTTAACACCTGGTTTCCAGCTTTAATTTCTCAGGTCATTGTATTTGTACTATGTAGCATTTGTTGTGTACTTAAATTATCTTTAAATTGATACAACAGGACTATATTGCCTCCTTGAAAATGAGGTGTCCTCTCGTTCTTTGGAAAGATGGCAAGCATTTCTATTTACTGAAATCTTTCAGCTGCACATCAGGCTGAAATAGATATTCTCTCTGCATCGGTGTTTCCTGCTTCAGCTTTAATGTCTAAAGGTGCATAACAATTGCTAGTTTCTTTACTTGTTCGATATATCCCTTCTTCTGCAGAGAATGCTGTACACACATTGTGTATTTTATACTGTCAATCACTGTTGCCCTCTGAAAATTTGCTTGTGTTCGGAGTGTCTAGATAATGTTTACAAGCATAATTACATGTTCTGTCCAAAGTGATTTGATTCCATGTGACTGCGTTCCTAATGCTGTCTACTTTTGCCAGTGAATTTACTGCACTGTGTTATTCAGGAAAAGTAGTTGCCTGTGAAATTCTTTGATTTTGCCTATTATAGCTACTCTTTATTACAGTCACTGCAGTATCATTTTGATTTTTACTTCCGTGATTTTTTTGCAGTCAACATAATAGTTAACCTTAGCACTTTCTGGTTTGACCCTTTGCATGTTGCTGTGTACAGCTGAAGCATCCACACTGTTTAAACTCTTTACCCTTCATGTCACCTATTTTCTTTGAATGTCTTGTTTTGTCATAAGTACATAGTGGATGCCCGTAGTATTCATACTATGCTTCTTGTCACTTACAATTCTCAGGTTTGATCCTCTGTGTAACGCAGGCTACTACTCATTTTGAATTTCTCAATCTTCTGATTCTCCACCCTGTCACCCTAATTCTGACTTGCTGCTGTGAAGGATATATTATGCTTACTACACAGGTTATTTGCCTTTTCTGTGTTTTTATCAAGTCACTTTGTAACTCAAAGTACGGGTTAGAAATAAAAATATTTTCACTTTCTTCTTCAGCTATGTATTCCCTTGCTCTTCTCAAACCAACATCTTCTCACTGCGCTTCTTAAAATGTAACTGGCTTATCTGAAAGTCAGGAAACTCTGGAATTTCCCCAAGGTCAGCCTGTTTTGAGATAAAGGTACTACCTCCTCATCTACCACTACAGGCACTGGGGTCTCAGTGTCTAACTTTTGTCCTAAAAATGGCATGTCAGTATTCTTTAATACCAGTTTCTATATCTACTTTATTTAACTTTTTTGTTTCCTTTCCTTATGAACCTGATGCACAGAATATTCTTTCTTCCGTTTAGTGGTCCTACATTTTGACATAAGAGCAAAGTCATTGGGGCTTTGTTCAAAGTTATTTTGCCCCTTAGTATAAACAATCTTTTGTTTGTTATTTTTTTCTTTTGCCACAGGGGAATGGATACTACCATTTCACTATCTTTTTCTCTCTCTGGGTTGCCTTTCCCCTCAAAACAGTACCATACAACACATTCTGTCTTCAGTTTTGCTTTGTCCTTCCTTACAAATACTTTTTGCTTGGAGTCTTCCTTTATTTCAGATTTCTGTCATACATTGATACAAATTGGTTTAGAAATCTGATCAAGTGCTCTTTCTCCCTCTTTAATCTAACCACCTTGGTGCAACCTTTCTTATTCTTACTCCTTCTTAACACAGACCTGCTGTTCAAACTTCTACATTTCTGGGACATCCTCATTTAGCATGACAGAAGGCTTATAATTTATCTGAAGTTGGGCACTTTCCATACTTCTTAACCTCAGTCCTTTCCAATAATACACTCTTAGCCAGAGATTTGTTTTCTTTAATCCTGCTAGTCATGTCTACTCCCTGCTTTGCAGAATTTTCAAGATCTAATTACACATCTGCTTTCTGCTTTACATTTTCAATCTAAAATTATATTTCTACTCTCTGCTTTGCAACACCTTCAGTCTATAATATCTTAGTGTGTTAGTATGTAAATCCCCTTCTACAGGTTCTGTTATTGCATGCTGCTCAGTCACTGGTGTATGCTGACATATCTCCTTAAGCAGTATATATCTGTCCTCTCTCTCTCTCTCTGTGCCTGTGTCTATAGTCAAATGCTTTTACCTTTAAAGCTTTCTAACAGTATGCTTTAATCTTTGTTTTTTTATATATATGCTAGCGAATGTGTCTAGTGGTTAGTCTCTCCCTTTTTTCTAAGTTAAAGTCGTATCTGTAGGCATATTCACTTTCTGGTTCTCCTCTCCAAAATGAGAAGGTTCTATATCAAATGTACTTCATTATTCTCAAGTCTTCCACAACATTTTAATTAATTAATTTATTTATTTATTATTTTATTTTACATTTCTTTACTGGGACAGTCCAACTGGATACATATCCATTTTCAGTGGAGGCCCGGGGAGAAAAGCTCCAGATAGATACAAAGAACAAAAATACAATACAAAAACATAACAATGCAAAAAACAATGCAAGAAAGCATGCAAAACACACACACACACACACACACACATATATATATATATATATATATATATATATATATATATATACACACACACATTAGGCCATTTCCTAGAGCAAAATAATTCAAAATAAGAAGCTATTACAATTTTACACACACATTAGGCCATTTCCTAGAGCAAAATAATTCAAAATAAGAAGCTGTTACAATTTTATATATAAATCTCTTTTCATGTTCCAAATCATGTCTCTGTATAAGTTGCATATATATATTTGTATATCAGATTATAGGTTCCTTACAAATTTGCATACTTTAAAGGGGATCAAGACATCACTTGTTCAGTCTTCTTGATTCAGAGCTACTGGGCTAAAAACCAATAGCTAAGGCGAGATGTCCTCATTAGGCCCACATTAGAGGAGGGTAGCAATTAGTCGGGGGTGAAGCAAGGACATAGCCAACGTTTTTTGAAGTATAGTGTGAGTTTATTTTTAACAGTGCTAGAGCGGTTTCTACGATTAGGTCAGCAGGAAGTAAATTCCATGATTTACCAATAGAGTTGGTGAATAGAGCTTCCCCAGCTGAGTTGTTAGTTTTGAAAGTGAAAGTTAACATTTTGTTGGGGGATCCGAGAGTTTTGAGGGTCTGGTAGGAGATGATAATACTTTTAAGGTCAGGTGTGTATTCTGGCTGGTAAAGAATCTTATGGACAATTGCTAGTTGATTGACCAGAAGTAGGTTTGGTAGTTCAAGCCACCCTTGAAGTTTAAGTTTAAGGCAGTGCTGGGTTCTATAGGTAGAACCAGTGGAAATCAGGCAATATGATTATAGCAGTTGGAGTACTTATTCAGGTCAGCTTTACTCAAGTTTGTGAATATGAGAGAGGCATAGAGTAGTGTGGAGAGTAGATGTGTACATGCAATAACAGTCCTAGCTGGGGGAGGGGGGGTTAGGAAGGATTTGATCCTATATAGGGAACCAAGTTTTTTATTAACTGTTTTAATCGTATGGTTGATATGCAAGTCAAACCGCAGGTTATTGTCAACTATTACACCTAGGAGCTTGGTAGAGGGATCAGGCAAGATAACAGTGCCATTGTTAGATTTAATGGAAAAATCTAGACAGGAGGTCCTATGAGATGGAGAGAACAGTAGCAGTTTAGTTTTTTGGGGATTTAGTATAAGACAGCGATTGAAGAACCAATTTTCGACCGCATTAAAAGCTTTTTGAGATAGAGATAGTAGCTCCGCTGGGGATGTGGCAGAACAAATTAGGGTCGAGTCATCTGCATATTGAATACAGATGGCATCTGGAATAACCTTGTTCAGGTCATCGATGAATATGGAAAATAGGAGGGGTCCTAAGATGGATCCCTGAGGGACACTAAGTGTGATAGGTAGAAGAAAAGATAAGTTGTCTTTCCATAGGACTGCCTGTTTTCTACCAGTCAGATATGAATTAAACCATTGTATAGCCTCAGTATCTAGGATAATAAATTCCAGAGTTTGTATAAGGAGTTGGTGGTTTACCATATTGAAAGCTTTGGACAGATCAAGGAAGATGGCTGAGGAAAATTTTTTAGTATTTTGGTTTTGATTTATAGCATTAGTGAAGGAGAGTAAGGCAGTGGTGGTACTATGGTATGGTCTAAAACCATGTTGTGAGTTGTCAGGAGTTTGTTTACAAGAAGATAGTTCAAGAGTTGTGTATAAATACATTTTTCCATGATTTTGGCTAGTGGTGACAAAATAGCTATGGGTCTGTAATTTGAGAGCCCAGTGGAACTGCCTCCCTTATGGAGTGGGATAACATGGGAAATCTTCCAAATGGTAGGAACGGTAGCTTCAGATATAGTTCCATTGATCAGAATGGATATTGGGTAGGCTACTGCATCAGCTGCTTTTTGTAAATACTTGGCAGGGAGGAGATCTGCAGATAGGGTAGTTGGTTTTAGTTTCCTAATTGGTTTTCAGATAAATGAGGTTGAAACTGGTTGAAATTTAAAGGTATTGTGTGCTCTGAGTGTAGTAAAAGTTGGATTTGGTCCATTAGGGGGTAATTGACTGGCTAGGTGCAGTCTACTTCATATGATCTAAATTTCATTTGACTGAAATTCATTTGACTGAGACCAAAACAATGAAAGTTCAAAAGATTGAAAACTCATTTGACTGAAACTCATAACACTGACACATTAAAGTAAAAGGTATATGCCCTTTTCCCCACTGTAGTGCAATCCTGGAGTTAGTATATATATATAGTTAGGGGTGTGTGGGAGGTACAGCCCCCCACATTGGGGGGTGTGGGGGCAAAGCCCCCCACATAGTTTAGGTAAATATTGTTTTCTGCAAAGAGTTATTCATTGCAGTTATAAATATCCATGCGTATGGTTTAAAATGTATAAAGTATGTGGGCGGTTTCACCCCCCTACACCCGCCCTAACTATATATACTAACTCCAGGATCGCACTACAGTGGGGAAAAGGGCATATACCTTTTACTTTAATGGTTCAGTGTTATGAGTTTCAGTCAAATGAGTTTTCAGTCTTTTGAACGTTCAGTGTTTTGGTCTCAGCCAAATGAATTTCAGTCAAATGAAATTTAAGTCATATGAAGTAGACCCGGCTAGGTGTTGGATGGTTTCTGTAAAGAAGCTATTGAAGGAATTGGTGACCTCTGCAGGAGGTTTTTCATTGGAAGTTGAGGGGTTGGGGGTGGAGTATTGACCTGGGTGGAGAAGTTGATTTAAACCTGCCCAGAATTTTGGGGGGTTATTTTAGTGTTTCTGTTGTAGGTGGTAATAATAGTTTTTTTTTTTTTTTGCCAGTTGTAACAGATTTTTCTGTCTCATTCCTCAACTGTCGGAAACTAAGTTGATCTGTGTGGGTTTTTGTGGTTCACCAAGTGGCCCAAGTTTTATTTCTAAGTAAAATTATTTTTGTCTAGTTTCTACTGTAAGCCATGGGGTGGTTTTAGTTTTAGTTCTCATAGAACGTGCTGGTGCATGGGTGTCAAGGATGGCTAAGAATTTGCTAATGAAGTATTTTACAGCTTCCTCAAGTGGGAGGTATTTTAGTATTGACCAGTTACAGAGTTTAAGTTCAGTTTGGAAATCATTAAGGGTAAAGTATTTCTTGTTCCTAATTGTTTTATAAATGGGTTGTTTAGGGATTTCAGCCTTTTGCCTGATAATATAGGTGAGAAGGTGATCGCTTATGTCGTTAGCTAGGGTCCCTGCTTTATACATATGGGGATGACTGTTGATCAGTATCCAGTCTAAGATAGTTTCTTTATTGTAGGGTTTACATATCCTAGTGGGGGAGGATATAACCTGTGAGACTCCATATAGGTTTACATAATGTATAGGGGGTTAGGAGGAGCAGGAGCACCAATCTATTTTAAAGTCCCCAAGTACAATAGTTTCTTGAGGGTATTTATTATACAATCAGTTTAGTATGTCCTCAAGTATTTTTATGTTGTTTCCTGGGGGAATAAAGATGCAGACACTATATCTGCTTTTGTTTTTGTTGAAATGTAGTTTGGTAATAATGATTTCAGCCTTATCTCGATTTGATTGAGAGGCTTCTATGGTCATCTCTAGCATGTATTTATAAAGAACAGCTACCCCACCTCCCTTTTTGGCAATGCAGTCAAGTCTTAATATGTTATAACCTGGTGGTAAAACCTCACTGTCAGAGGTTGATGGTTTTAGCCAGGTTTCAGTTAGACAAAGAATATCTGGGGATAGGCATTCTAGTAGGGCATGGACATGATGGACTTTGTTATTTAAACTTCTAATGTTTAGGTGGCTGACCAGGAGAGAATTTGGAGATCTGTTTAAGGTGTGAGTGTTAAGGGGTGAGTGATAAGGGGTGAGTGATAAGGGGGGTTAATGTGTCAAAAATATTTCCCTGTTATCATATTGTGTTAAATTGTGAACAACCAGAACAAGATGAATTGTCTTCCCAAATACCAATTGAATTTTTTACCTGAGTAATGGGATACTACTTATTTCCATGACTGCAAGCTACTTCAACTAATTTGATATCAACGGTTTCCTTATGACTTACATACTATCCCTTTAGAAGTGTGACCATAGTTCCTGAGTCCAATATTCCTTCCAGCTCCTTACCATTGAGACATTTTACTTAATTTTAGCTCCCTATTGAAATATTGGAACTCATAACACCTAGTGCCGACAGACTGAGTTAAAAAGCTTGAAAAGCCAGGGAAATAATGAATCTAAAACATTCCTCTTCTCCTCTCACCTTCTTTGTTGCAGGTGGGCTTGCCTCATTGAACCCCACAATGTGGGGAATAATCTCCCACACCTATATCAACACCAAGATTGCAATACCTAGAAGAAAAAAAGAATATACCAGGAAATGGCAATCTCAGACCTAGTATATGTAAGTCCATTTTTTCAGCCATTCGGTCTCCATGTTTCAGCAGGTCACTCTAGCATGTCCCAACATCTCAAATGGATATCCATAATTTTGTATTAGTGCAGCAATAGCATGCAACTTCAACCATCCTAGCAGATAATTGATCTCATTTCATAGGCACACCGTGACCAGCAGCATGCTTCTATATGTTCATAAGTTCATAGGTAAGTACTAGGATAGCTGCCCTTGCAGGCTATTTTAAGCCTAACCAGTTTTCCTTTTGTTCTCAAATTTACCTATCCCATTTGGTTAGAGACTGGCCTTGGCCATTCCATGGTTGATAATTATACATTACCCCTGATAAATTAACTGGGATCATTCCATTGATAATTTGAGAGAACCCATGCATGGGGTAAAGCATTTAGGAGCTGCCTCTGTCTATTAGCAGTACAGGGGGCAGTTTCAGGGTAAATTTTCTGTTTCTCATCCAGAGATCAAAGTTGCACTTGAATATGAACAGGGATGAACTTTGTTTTATGTGGATGGGGAGTCTGATCCAGAGAAGCAGTATCCTCTGTGAGATAAACCTGTCCCTCCAAACCATTTTGTTGATGTTGCAGAAGAGGTTTAGATCCCTAGACCAAGTATTTCTGATGCCATTTAACTTACTGATGTGCAATAAATCCACCAGTACTATGTTGGCCTTATATGCCAGACACAAGTCATGTGTTAGCAGTCTGTAGGATACAGAGTATAGTGATAGGGCTTTGAATCAGTTATGTAGGACACATTGTTTAGGCCTTGTATTTTCAAGGGTTATAGTTTTTATAGGTGTTAGAGTATATTTAGTACATAAGCTATTTATGTGACTTTCTGTTTTTATAGGTGTTGCATTATATTTAGTACATAATCTAGTTATGTAACCTTTTTCAGCACTTAAAACTGAATATGTCTATAGCTGTTACTTTTTGATTGTTACCAACATTTGACACGTTTTACAACACGTCTAGACTGCTCAGTAATAAACATAAGTTTCATGGCATTACAATCCTTTTACTAAATCAACAAAACTTTAAGAATCTTTATTGTAGGTTTACTTGCTTACTTCCTTAAGCAGTATCATATATATATTTTAATTTATCAAATTAATCATTTCTTTCATTTTATTGTTCTTATGTTGATACTGAAAAGCTAACCATAAAATAAGTATATAATTTAAGTTAGATAATTGTGAATTTACTGTTTTGTTATGAGAAAATATTCCAGCTACGAAACTTCTGAAACATATGGCTTTGAGGTAGCACCAGTTTTAGCAAGTAATGGTTTTTATCACGGTGCTAGTAATTAGTTCACCTTATGTTCGGCTGTCAGTGGCTTTCCAGTTAAATGAACTGATACAACTCTGGCCCAGTTAGCCAATTCCTATTTCTCCTGACAGGAATACTACCCAAAGGGTAGGAAGATACACCTCAAGGTCCTCCTCACTGTTAAGTTGTTTTATAGTGACATGATCTTTGGGGAAGACATTGGCTTAGTTACTACAGCCATCAATTTGGATGCTGCCACTATGATCTGTAGTAACTGCTCTGTTAATGTCATCTTTGCATATGGATCTATACACAGGTGCACTTACAAAAAATGTACAGCACACCACAAAACTCCCTCTTCTGAGGGAAAATTACAATCACGTTGGCAGAAAGAGATGTGATCTCAGGGCTTTGGCATTAGTAACCTGTGCTATAACACCTACCACAATTCACCAATGTAGAAAACTGAAACAACTGAGAACACCAGTATTACAAAAAATGCAATTTAGTTATACAAATGCATTTTTTTCAGGCAAAAAGAATGTCTTGTAATTTAACCAAAATCACAGCAAGTACCTTTAACTTAGTCTTCTGCTGCTGGGAGACAATCTAATTTGGGAGGTCAGTCTGGATTCCTGTACCAGGAACAATTCTTTCCAAGTCTTTCTTCACCATGCTTGACTCTGTCTCTCAGAGCTACTGCCATGAGCACCAAGTCCCATTTCACAAAGGGCTTAAGACTTTGTGTTTGGGCTTCATTCAGTCATGTTTTTATATTGCATTCATTAGCTAAAAAAAAAATTGCTGTCACTGATAAGGCCGTGTGTCTTTGTTCTTACAGAAACAAGTAACACTTAACAGAAACACTACATGATTAAAGAAACATCACTCCATTTACAATGAACTTTATATAGCACTGCTATATACATTATTTACACAACAGTTTTCAGATTATTTGGGTCAACTGTACTCATTCAGATGAGGACAGCCATCACATTATAATACTCTCCCTCTCTCTCACTCTGTATGTGCATATATATATATATATATATATATATATATATATATATATATATACACACACACACACACACACACACACACACACACACACATACATACGATCACTTATAGTTTCATCACTTTGTACTACATCAGCTCACAGTACAGTAAAAGCAAACTAGTGAAACACATGTGACATCCAGGTAATATCCCACTGAACTGCAACCAAATAATGTGACATTTTCCACTATCCTGGGTCAGTAACTAAGAAGCTTCAATCCTCACTACTGACTCCAGTGTGGGACTGTCAGTTAAATAGGAGTAATATTCCACAATTTTCCCCTAAGACCACAACAAGGAACACACTCTTTAATCTGGAACTGGACTATATTCTTCTGTCCACCCCAAATGTAACTATTTATTACTGCTACTGATGCTGTTAACTGGTTTTAAAGTTATCTATCTAGCCACAAGCAAGGTGTGAAATGGAAGCAAGATCTATCCTCACTCCTTCCTGTTACACCTGGAGTCCCTCAGGATTCAATCCTAGGGCTCCTCCTCTTCAGCATATTCATAAATGGTCTTAATACTGCCTCCTTTCAAGCATCTATCATACAATCCACAGATGATTCAACTCTGATATGTGCATCATCTACAATAACTCAACTTCTTACAGTCGCACAAAAAGCCTTCTCTGATATTGAAATGTGGCTAGCAAACTCACAACTCATTCTCAACCCTAATAAAACTAAACTAATGATCTTTTATCCATCTAAACCTACTACCCTCCCAGCCAACTTTTATCTCACTGCCAGTAATAATACTAGGATTTTCCCAGATTCCCAAACAAAACTATTAGGCGTCATAATCGAAAACTGACTAAACTTTGACATACACATTTCTAATACAATCAAAAAGGTTCACAAGAAAATGGAACAATGTATAGAAACAAAAAATTCTTAACAGACACTGTAAGAATAGCCATAGCTAGAACCCACCTTATCTCTTCACTCTTATATGTATCTCCCATACTTACCAACCTGAAAAAGTCAGAACTAAGTAAATTAGAATCATGTTATAATAAGATTGCCAAATTTGCAACAGATTCTACACATTCAACCCATCCCTGTCAATGCCTAAAAAATCCTTCTTGCTTGGAACTACCTCATATTACGAACTATAATCAGTTAATAATGGCTCACAAAATAATGCACAATCCTGACAACGTACCTTCCCTAAAAATATTCTACAACCCTACTCTAACATTTGTACTCTTCGATCATCTAACAAAGACTTACTCCAAGTAACCAAAGTATCCAATACAGCAGGTAACTCTCTTTCCTCTAACTTTGTTGCTAAAAATTGGAATACCCTTCCACATAGTATTAGCTCCATAAGCAATCTTAATCATTTCAAAATATCTCTCAAAAGACACTTATTTGAATCCTGGCTTTGCACATGTAACACTCCAGGTTAATTATTAACTTAGCATTACTTATACAATTTGGCTGTATGTACTAACTCTGTTAATATATCCCTTCTAACAACACTACTTCGCTATAAGTAGTTACATTCCTAGCTGCAACTATTAACGCAGAAGTATTACTAGCTATGCACTACTTTCCTAAGTGATTCTCCCTCCTTAATTTCCTAACTAATGTTATGTTCCTCCATATATATAAATTAAATCATATATTTGTCTATATTCAAGTGTTTAAAGTCTTGTTCTATTTTATACTATGTATCTATTTTTGTTTTTACATTTTTATGCTGTAAATGTATTAACACTCATTTTTTTTTTGTTAATTTTGTTTATAATTTATATTACTTGTTCTGATAATTTGTATGTAAACTTAGACTGGAGGTTTTCTCCCCAGGCCTCCACTGAAAATGGGTACTGTCCCAGTCGGACCATCCTGGTAAACAAATGTAAAATAAATAAATAAAATAACTCACACACTTCAGAGCAATGTGTCCCAGTTTAAGACCTCTGATACACTCACAATTAAATAAATTAAATCTCACACATCCAAACACTTCTGGGAAAGCCTGACACAGATTTTTAGCTGTGTCCTTTCCCCAAAATAATACAGTAATGCTTCCACCAATCAGAGTGACTTCATGCCCTTTAAAAGGGTGTCCAATTCTGAAAATTAAGTATTAAAACAAATAGTAGCAAATGACCTAAGCAGTCAGACTTTCTGAGTGGCCTGGGAAGTTATCAAGGCAAGCAAAAGCGCTTTCTAATCACTAAAGAAAACACTGGTTGACCAGCCACAATTTAGATTAATAAAAATATTTAATAATGAACAAAATTATTAAAAATATAAAACAGTAATTCCCAATAAAAAACAGGACTCAATTACCAGGAAAATAATATCAATACTGTAGGATAGAAATCCAACATTCAGAAAAACTCTTGCTGATTTAACTGATTAGCTATAATTTGCCTAGCTGACCAAAGAACACTGTCCCTGATCTAAACTAAATTAAGACAATAGAGCAAAGGCAGACCTACAGTTCTTGGTGAGTCCTTTTTGGGTATGCACTGCACAGTACATCTATAACTGACTGTTAACTGTCTTCAGCAGGCTCTTTTATACACTAGCCTAACTGTCATCAACTGTTCTAGTTATAATTTTCATTCCATATTTTGAAAATCAACCAACAGATGTTTACTAAAGTTCCTTCCTGTCTTTCAGCTTCTGACTGCAACACATAGTAACTGTCAACATTCTGATGACATCATCTGCAGATCAGCTGAATCTGAGGCAGTTTGCCTTTAGAATCTTTCTTCACATACATGCACAGTTAGAAATATAAAAGGACACTTTGAAAGTGTTTAAATTATTCTGTACAACAGATCATAAATAACATGTAAGAACCTATTTGCAATACCACAGCTAGTCATGCTGGCATACAATACACAAGTTAATCTGAAATTATGTACAAAAACTCAGCCAGACATGTTAGCACAGATAACAGCGTCTAATTTCTTCACATTTATCCCCCCTATGACTCCAGCACAGTTTTCAAGTGACCTTTGAAAAATGACTTGAGAAAAATGGGTCTGTCTGAAAATATCAACCTACTGCTCTCCTGGGCAATCCATTTGCATTGGCATTATTAATCCCACTGCAGCATTCTTCTCCTTCTGAGAAAACTGGGATGAGCACTCCCCACTCCACAATCTGAAGCATCTACTTGCACAACAAACTCTTCATTATAATCTGAACTGGTCAACATAGGGGATCCTCCCAAAAATCTCTTTAAGCTTTTGTAATACCTGTTTGCAATTTGTGGTCCACACTACCGGATCCAATTTATTTTTTCTAGTTAGGTCAGTAAGAGGTGCAACCAGTGCACCACAACTGGGCACAAATTTTCCACAGTACCCTGCTGTCCCTAGAAATGCTCTACTGAACAGCTTTACTGTGGAGTATGGGAGTCAGGAACAGAACCCAGAGCTCATGGTCAACCTCATACTGCCTACATACCATCTCAAATATATGAATAGTCACTCTCATCCCTGTATTGAGGAAAATGTTTACTGACCTTCACAGCTTCTGGCGTCCAGTTATTCACTTCCCCATTACCTCCATGACCCTCTCATTGGGTAAGAAGTTCCAATTCATGCTGGCACTGTCTCTCATTTTCCTCAGCTTCTAAATGCCTTAGTCTCTCTGCTGATTCCAGTTAAGATGTCTGGCCTCCAGTCATTGGGCTTCCAGTTCATATTGACACGGTTTCTCCTCAGTCTCCAGTTCATATCAGCACTTCTTCTCCCTTTCCTCAGCCTGCAGATGCCACATTCTCTCCTTGGCCTCTAGTCATTTAGCCTCCAGGTGCAGTTTGGCTAACTCCAGATGTATTTCCAGGTCCTCTGAAAAAAAGGTGGACTGTCCTGTCCTGGCAGGCTGTACATCCCCAATACCAAACTGAATATCCTCCAAATGGCTGGTCTGAGCTAACGCTGCAACTAAGGTTGAAATCATTTCTTCCTTAGTCAGGTTGGCATGAACCAGTCCTCTGGCTTCACACTCTTTGGCCAACTAGTTCTTTGTCAGCTTGCTGTACTCTTCTGCTGACATCTTTGCCTGCTGTCCCTGACTAACTAACTAAAAATAAATAAAGCTCTGGTGGCTATCAAGAGTTCACAGCTTAATGACAGCTACTCACAGACTGCTGAAGTCCAATTACAAATTTCACACTCCTGGCACCAATAAATGAGAAGTCCAGACAATATCTCACTGAACTGCCACCAAATAATGCGACATCCCCCACTATCCCGTGTCAGTAACTAATGAGCTTCAGTCCTCTCCTCACTACTGACTCTAATGTGAGACTGTCACTTAAACAGGAGCAATATTCCACAATTTTCTCCTAAGACACAACATTTACGTGCTCTATAATCTGGGACTGGACTGTATTCTTCTGTCCACCCCAAATATAACTACTTATTACACACTTCAGAGCAATGTGTCCCAGTTTAAGACCCCTGATACACTCACAAGTAAATAAATTAAATCTCACACATCCAAACACTTCTGGGAAAGCCTGACACAGATTTACAGTTGTTCCCTTAACAAAATAACATGGTAATGCTGCCACCAATCAGAGTGTCTTCATTCCCTTTAAATGGGTGTCCACTTATGAAAATTAAATGTTAAAACAAATAGTAGCAAATGACCTAAGCAGCCAGGCTTTCTGAGTGGTTCAGGAAGTTATCAAGGCAAGTATAAGCACTCTCTAATCACTAAAAAAACACTGATTGACCAGCCACAATATAGGTTAATAAAAATATTTAATCATCATCATCTTCTTTCAGCTGTTCCCGTTACGGGTCACCACAGCAGATCACCTGTTTCCATTTCTTCCTGTCCTCTGCATTTTGGTCTGTCACACCAACCACCTGCATGTCCTCTCTCACCACATCGATAAACCTTATCTTAGGCCTTCCTCTTTTCCTGTTGCCTGGTAGCTTCATCCTTAGCATCTTTTTCCCAATATACTCAGCATCCCTCCTCAGCACATGTCCAAACCAACGTAATCTTGCCTCTCTGGCTTTGTCTCCAAACCTTCCAACTTGGGCTGACCCTCTAATATACTTATTCCTAATCCTGTCCACCATCGTCACACCCAGTGCAAATCTTAACATCTTTAACTCTGCCACATCCAGCTCAAACTCCTGCCTTTTTGTCAATGCCACTGTCTCCAACCCATATAACATAGCTGGTCTCACTACCCTCTTGTAGACCTTCCCTTTCACTCTTACAGGTACTCGTCTGTCACAAATCACTCCTGACACTCTTCTCCACCCACTCCATCCTGCCTGTACTCTCTTCTATACCTCTCTTCCACACTCACCGTTACACTGAACTATTGATCCCAAGTATTTAAACTCATCCACCTTCGCCACCTCTACTCCTTGCATCCTCACCATTCCTCTATCCTCCTTCTCATTCACACACATATATTCTGTCTTAGTCCTGCTGACCTTCATTCCTCTTCTCTCTAGAGCATATCTCCATCTCTCCAGGGTCATCTCCACCTGTTCCCTACTCTCACTACAGATCACAATGTCATCTGCAAACATCATAGTCCACGGGGACTCCTGTCTGATCTCGTCTGTCAACCTGTCCATCACCATTGCAAATAAGAAAGGGCTCAGAGCTGATCCTTGATGTAACCCCACCTCCACCTTAAACGCATCCGTCACTCCCACAGCAGACCTCACCACTGTCACACTATCCTCGTACATATCCTGTACCACTCTTACATACTTCTCTGACACTCCTGACTTCCTCATACAATACCACAACCCCTCTCTAGGCACCCTGTCATATGCTTTCTCTAAGTCTACAAAAACACAATGCAACTCCTTCTGACATTCTCTGTACTTCTCCATCAACACTCTCAGAGCAAACATCGCATCTGTAGTGCTCTTTCCTGGCATGAAACCATACTGCTGATCACTAATCATCACGTCCCTTCTTAACCTAGCTTTCACTACTCTTTCCCATAGCTTCATGCTGTGACTGATCAATTTAATCCCTCTGTAGTTACTACAGCTCTGCACATCACCCTTATTCTTAAACAATCGGTACCAAAACACTTTTTCTCCATTCCTCAGGCATCCTCTCACTTTCCAAGATTTCATTAAACAATCTGGTTAAAAACTCCACTGCCATTTCACCTAAACACCTCCAAGCTTCCACAGGTATGTCATCTGGGCCAACAGCCTTTCCATTCTTCATCCTCTTCATAGCTATCCTTACTTCCTCCTTGCTAATCCATTGTACTTCATGATTCACTATTCCTACATCATCCAACCTTCTCTCCCTCTCATTCTCTTCATTCATCAACCCCTCAAAGTACTCTTTCCATCTCCTCAACACACTCTCCTCGCTTGTGAGTATGTTTCCCTCATTATCCTTTATCACCTTTACCTGCTGCACATCTTTCCTAGCTCGGTCCCTCTGTCTAGCCAATTGGTACAGGTCCTTTTCTCCCTCCTTAGTGTCCAACCTTTCATACAACTCTTCATATTCCTTATCCATAGCCTTCGCCACCTCCCTCTTGGCCATGCACCTCATCTCCTTAAACTCCTGTCTACTTTCTTCATCTCTCTGACAATCCCACTTCTTCTTTGCCAACCTCTTTCCCTGTATACTCTCCTGTACTTCCTCATTCCACCACCATGTCTCCTTGTCGTCCTTCCTCTGTCCAGATGTCATACCAAGCACCTTTCTAGCCATCTCCCTTACTAGCTCTGCTGTAGTTACCCAGCTATTTGGTAACTCTTCACTGCCACACAGTGCCTGTCTTAACTCATCCCTGAACTCCACCTCACAATTACCCTTTTTCAATTTCCACCATTTGATCCTTGGTGCTGCCCTCACGCTCCTCCTCTTAATAATGAACAAAATTATTAAAAATATAAAAACAGTAATTCTCAATAAACAAACAGAACACAGTTACAAGGAAAATTAAATCAATAGCGTAGGATAGAAATCCAACATTCAGAAAAACTCTAACTGATCTAAGTGATTAGTTATAATTTTCATATCTGACTAAAGAACACTGTCCCTGATCTAAACTAAATTAAGACAATAGAGCAAAGGCAGGCTTACACTTCTTGGTGAGTCTTTTGTGGGTATTCACTGCACAGTACATCTGTAACTGACAACTGACAAATAACTATTAATTGTCTTCAGCAGGCTCTTTTATAAACTAGCCTAGCTGTCATAACTGTTCCAGTTCTAATTTTAATTTCACATTTTGAAAATCAACCAACAGATGTTTACTAAAGTTCCTTCCTGTCTTTTAGCTTCTGACAGTAAAACATAGCAACTGTCAACATTCCGATGAGATCATCTGCAGATCAGCTGAATTTGAGACAGTTTGCCTTTAGAATCTTTCTTCACAAACATGCGCAGTTAGAAATGCAAAAGGACATTGTTCACATCTTTAAAACATTCCATACAACAAATCATAAATCAACATGTAAGAACCTATTAGTGGGTCCAAAAACAAAACAGTGTAAGAAACTTCTCTGAGTGGAAGAATTTCAGTCCATATATTTCTAGTTAATCATGGTATATTAATCAGATCAGACAATAGTAGTAGAAGTAGCAAACTTAAACTCGTCAAGTCAAAACAAAACAAAATAAAAATAATAATAGAAAATATATAATTGTACAGCATTACTAAGTATTCAACATGAACTCGTGTGGCAATTAAAGCTGAACACTTTTAGGAAGCCTGGACTAAACTACTACTGTTCAATTAAAAGTGCACTGTAACTTAGAAAATTGCCACATTGTTTACATGACTAATTGTTATTTTATTTTATTTTATTCTACCAGTTGGTTTTAAATACCATTTTAAATCAGTTGTAATTTAAGTGTAGATTTTTTCTTATTTTTATTTTTCTCTGGTTCTTTTTTCTACTTTATTCAAAATGATGTGTAATAACAATACTAACTAATTATACAATTATATATATTTTTATAAATTATTTTTAGGGTTCCTGTACACAGACCTGAAGAAGTCTAGAAAGACGAAAGCGATCTTTGTTAACAATAGGTTATGAAAATAGAAATTGATTTTTACTTGCAAAATATATATGTATATATTTATATATATTTTTTGATTGCCAAATGAACTAAGGTTGATATATTTCCAGCCATGTAGTATATTGTCTTGGATAAAATCACAGACTTAATAATCTACTTAATAATCTGGTTAAATAAGAGGTACCACATCATTATAACTTTTATTTAAAGTATATAATGGTTATATATTATTATGGCAGCTACTAAGTAGGGCAGGACCAGCTCAAATGATGGGGGAAGGGATGTGAATTTTAACATGTGTACCAATAACACTTTGTTTTACAGCACAATAAACCACTCCCATGCCTGATAAAAATTATATATATATATATATATATATATATATATATATATATATATATATATTTAGAAAGCTTGTGAGGAAATTATTACTCTGTTTTTGTTTTACTTGGATCGCTTGTCTGTATACTTAATAAAGGATTTTCGACTGGAAACAGACTGCCTGCCTTGCTTGGATTACTTTTGAATACTTCGTAATGCTGAACAATTATATATTTTCTATTATTATTTTTTGTTTTGTTTTGTTTTGACCTAAGACGAGTTTAAGTTCGCTACTTCTGCTACTATTGTCTGATCTGATTAATATACCGTGATTAACTAGAAATATATGTACTGAAAATCTTCCGCACAGCGAAGTTACTTACACTGTGAAGAACCTATTTACAATACCACAGCTAGTCATGCTGGCTTACAATACAAAGGTTAATCTGAAATTATGTGCCAAAACTCAGCCAGACAAGCTAGCACAGATAACAGTGCCTAATTTCTTCACAACACAACAAAAAGAAATTCAGAAGTGAGCTTTATCGGGACTTGACAACTTGTAAGGGACATGACAGAGCTTGAATAAGGACTGTTTGATCACATGAACTGCTATATATATATATATATATATATATATATATATATATATATACATATATATATATATATATATATATATATATGCCTATATACATATGTGTGTGCATGTGTGTGTGTGTGTGTGTGTGTGTGTGTGTGTGTGTGTGTGTGTGTGTGTGTGTGTGTGTGTGTGTGTATAATTTTCAAGGTTACGCAACAATTAAAAATGCCTTGTTGACTGAAGCGAGCTGTTACAATGCTGAACTAGTCAAGAATCAATTTACTTTGAACTAGCAGCTACCAGTGACCACTAACTGTAAAATTCAGCTCAGAGAAAGTCAGTTAAGATAATCTGGAGGTAAAAAGTTGTAACATTGCAGACACCTACAGTTTTATGCTGTGCACTGTAAATTTCATATTTTGTCCAGCCAATCATAAAATCAATCAATTTGTTCATAGTACCTCTTTTTTGTGTGACCTAATTTTTATTGCCTTTGTGTTCCACCATTGTTTATAGTTGTTTCAGTTGTTACTATTTTGAATGTAACCTGGGCTGAGCCTGTTAACTGGTCATGCTGTGATCAGGGATCTACCTTAGTAAGCAAAGTTTAAATAAATAAATAAATAAATAAATAATATTATAATTATTAATACTTTTGAAAGAATTGCAGTGCATGGTCATTGATTCAAATGAATTATAATAATATAATTTTCCAAACTGAATGGCAAGTGATTCCACAACATTTAATAGCAGCGGCTACATCTGTTTTTCACAAGATTTATAAAAGTAGAACTCTACCCTAATGTAAAATGTCGTTATGTAGTTCAGGATCAGTCAGGCAGATTAGCTTCAAGCAAAAATCCTACAATGTAATATTTTTTTAGCATTAGCAAGTACTGCAGCAATATCTAATAAATATGTCACTATTTATGATGCTAAAAGAAGCAACTAGGTTGCATAGTAGTGAAACCTGACTTGTGAGCACTGTTACATATGCTCAGTTTGTATAGTAACAGCAACTAAATGAGATTTCAAATGACAATGAGTTGTCAAAGCTAATTTCTGTTGTTGTTGTTGCTATGCCTTTAAAATTTGAAATTCAGCCCTTATGTAACTATCATATCAGGCAACAGGCAATGAGGCACAAATTAATTCTTTCCAAGGCTTAAGCCTTCAGCTCTTAAGGATCATCAGACTTCATTTCATAGTATATGAACAAGTAGCAATATGAGGGTAGGATTTTATATCTGTCAATTATCTGTCACTCACAAGTAACAGGGTCAAAATGATATGCACATTTAGAAAACTCTGATATAATTTCTCTGTTACATGTCAAGTGTGGGGTGAAGCATCAGTCAGTGATAAACACAAGATATAGCCCGGTGTTCGTGTGGTCTTAGTACACAGGTCTGTTTTCTATTCATTTAACACCTTGGTAGTTCTTATCAAAAATAAATCAACACTGCTGTTTCTGTACTCACACAGTGATTAATGATACTCAGTCAAGACTTTCCTCAGCCTTTCCTACTCTCGCCTTTGATTTCTTAAGACAGCAAAAAAAATATTGATTAGAGTCCCCCTTACTTCTTCAGTACTACCTTTTGTCAAATAAATACATTTCTTCAGACACATCCATACGTTAGTATTCCTAGCTCTGACTCCCTATGTGCTAACATTGTTTTGATTTTATTGACCACCCATCTTGCACGTAGTTTCATTCTTTCCTTCTCTAATATGATTCCCTCTCCGTGGAACAAAGCCACTACTGTTCTATTGTAAGACATACATAGCCGGCCAGAGGCATAGGCCAACTAGGTGTCTGCCTAGGGCACTGCTGTAGCAGGGGCACCTTTCCAGTATTTATTTGGTGTAGGTAGACCAGGATTGGGGTGCCAGATGGTATGGTAGGGGGCACCGTGGTGCCCTTTTGTCTAGGGCACCCGTTGACCTAAGACTGCTCCTGATAGACATATACAGCACAACAGTTCAGACTTTAGCTGTCATTTCACCTTTGTTACTAAAACCCCCCTCAAAATTCTTTGCTGACCAGTTACAAGACTGTCTTGTCAAATATGGACAGATGGCATTTTGCTCAGTATGGCTTTTGTCATAACCTTATCACTAAAGAGATGAATTTCAGCATGGATGGAGTAGGGTGTTTCATTTATTCTTAATATGTGGATTTTCCTAGAGTTTTCAGCAGTGTTGACAATTCACTTCTCCAAAAATGTAATACTCCTACCTTTTCTAATAATTCTTCTGTTTTACTTGCCAACTAGTTTTCTAGTCATTATTTCTGCATTCATTTTGGTAATACCATTTCCACTGAATCACTGATGAGGATGAGTTCCCAAAGGTTCTGTACAGAAAGGCCCCCCAAGCCTTTCTGTGTCAGAGGGAAGCCTTCTAGCTTATCAGTGGGAGTGGTAAACACTAGGTAGCCTATCTAACCTACAGATTTGCTGTGTCCAGGACTGTAAGCTTCTGAGCAGTGCTAAAGTCTGCTCTTCAGTTTTTCCCTTAGATCTGCTAGGTCTCTCCTCTCCTGCACTTTTACTAGCTTATTAGTTTAGCACTCTACCAGACTTCTTGTAGCAATTATTGTAGCACACAAAAGTGTTACCAGCACTAAACATTCTACAAGGAAATAGCTCCAGTACTTATTATTAATGCCCATCCCTCCAGGAATGTCTAAAGGTCAGTTCCCTGTGATTTCTCCTATTAACCTGGTGAACTTGAGCATCCTGAGGCAATATAGCAACTGCCTCATGTACATTGACAACCCTCTCTTCTTACCTCCCAACACTCAGACTTGCAAGACATGCACTTATATATCCAAACTGGAAGCCACACACTCTCCAGCCAAGACCGGAATAGCTGGTCAGCTAGAGATGGTCAACACTTGCACCACACCACATGAAACACATAGCTCTCCAGAACACACACCAGCACTGGCTTCACATAAAAACACAAACTACACATCCACCATCGTGGAGGCTCTCAATAAAAATCTACCCAAACAGCAGAGATCTCCAAGGCAGAAATGCACTCCACCACCACAACACAACACTAATCACGACACACATAACTCTCCTAAACAGTGTGCCACTAACCCAAAGCCCCTGAGGCAAAACAGCATGCCCAACACACTAGTCATAGGTGACTTGATAGTGAGGCACACTGATGTCCCACTCACTAGGCTGAATAAAAAGAAAGTAACAGTCAGCTGCCTGTCAGGTGCCAGGATCCACCACATAACGCATGCACTCAGGTCCCTCAACAACAGGTACAAATATGACTCAGTCATTGTACATCTGGGTGTGAATGACCTGAGATATACCTCCCTGGAGTACATGAAAAGAGACATAGAGGAGCTCTCACATTATGTAGCCCAGGTGGGCAGGACCCTAGCCCTGAACAGCCTCCTACCATCACCCAGAGTGATACCACAGTACAAGCAGAAAAAGATTGATTTCAACAATTGGCTAAGTTTCTGGTGTCATTCTAAGGGGATCCAGTATCTGTCTGCCTGGGATGACATGATTGAGAGACCACCATGCTTTACCGGAGATGGCCTGCATCTGTCACCGCTGGGCTTCTGGATACTGGCCAAGGCTCTTACCACCCCTATAGTGCCTTTTTTAGGTGGTGTTCCAAAGACCAAATTACCACCATAACAGCTACAAATACAATCTTAGGGTCATGCTGCTCAATGCTAGAAGTCTAAATCTCAAAATGCATTCGCTCGAAGCACTCCTTAAAATGGAGAACATCAGCATTTGTGCTGTAACAGAGACCTGGTTCAAGGCAGCAGAAAGCACCCCTGCACTACCAGGCTATAACTCATTCCACACCTTTCGACCCCAGAACTTGGAACGAAGCTCCAAAGGCGGTGGTGTTTCCATATTTATAAAGGATGTGCACACCTCCAGACAGGTAGCCCAACATAACACATCAGAGATACTTCAGGTGCAGCTAACATTGGGCAAGACAGCGAATCAGGTCATAGCCTGCTATAGGTCCCCAACCATGTCCCAAGACTCGAACTCCATGTTCCTAAGCACCCTGGAGAATATTAGGGTCCAACCTAACACTCTTATACTGGACAACTTCAACTACCCCTTCATTAACTGGGAAAACTACTCATGTACCAATACACTCTCCAACATTTCCTGGAATTCATTAACTCCAGTGCCCTGGATGAGCTCACTCTTGCCCCCACTAGAGGTAGCATCATCCTTGACCTGGTCATTACTAACATGGGCGACCATTGCTCTACACCAATAGTCGACTCCTCCCTGGTTAGATCCAAACACAAACAGATCACCTTGGAAATCTGCATTGCTCCCACCCCCCTGCAAAGGTAACCACCATGAAAAACATCTCCAAAGCTAACTTTGGGCTCCTAAAAACAGAGGTGGCTAACTTCATAGCACCCATGCAAATGGAGAATAGTTGCATGACCGCTGAACCATATACCAATGCACTGTACGAACACGTACACAAATGCATGGATCTTGCCATACCCAACAGAACCAAGATGCTCTCCTCAAAAAAAAGGAAGCCAATCTGGTGGTCCCCTGCCATAAACAAACTCTACAACAGAAAGAGGAAACTGATGTGGAATAAGGTGAAGTCCCAAGACTGGAAAAACTCCCTTATCAGCCTCAACAAAAAGTTGAAATCCCTCATCAAATCCTATAAAGCTAGCTATGAAAACAGAATTGCAGGAGATAGTAAAGACAACCACAATGCTTCTATAGTTATGTAAAGAATCTCCATAGCAATACTCAGATTTGCTCTGAGCTACTGCAGAATGGTACCTCCTATGCAGAGCCAACAGAAATTGCCAATATACTGGCCGTCAGATTCAGTGTCAACTTTACCCCTCTCTCCCCTACCAAAGGACCAATCACAATACCAGTAGATTGACAGGCACCCAGTATTACTGCTGCACAGGTTAAAACAGCACTATCCAAGGTCAAGAATATAGCTTCTATGGGACCTGACAATATCCCTGGCTGTGTTCTACATGAACTAGAGAGTGAACTGGCATCTCACCTGTGTGCCGTGTCCAATCACAGCCTCACCTCAGGCTTTGTCCTTACCAAATGGCGCACAGGTACAGTATTCCCTCTGCACAAAGGAGGAGTGACTACAGACACTGGGAACTATTGCCCCATTAGCCTGATGAGTCTGATATGCAAAGCTATGAAATGCATCATCATGGACCTAATAAACAAGGATGTAGGGAATCTCCAAACTCTGGATCCCACACAGTTTGATTTTGTGAAGGGTAGATCTTGCCTGCTCAACCTGGTCGACTTCTTTGAGTCTTTCACAGGAGGTGTGGATGAAGGCAAGGTGATTCGTACAGCCTACCTTGATCTGACCAAGGCCTTTGATACTATTCCCCACTCAGGAATCATAGAAAAACTCACTAAGCTATGCATCAATCCCTATATCACTAGTTGGGTTGCAAACTGGCTCACAGATAGAACCCACAGTATGAATGTAGCTGACACCAAGTCAGACTGCTGAACAGTCACAAGTGGAGTCCCACAGGGTTCGGTCCTGGATCCTCTCCTGTTTGGTATCTACTTCTCTGAAGTCCAGGCCAACACAAAGGGACTCTGGCTGACAAAGTTCTCAGATGATTTCAAGTTGGGAGCTATTATTAACTCCCCAAGTGATGTTGACATCCTACAGAAAGGCCTCACTGAGACCAACAACTGGTGTCAGAACCATGGCCTTAAGCTCAATGCCAAAAAAATGTGTCGTCATCCCCTTTGAGAAAAACACAGTTCCATGAATTACCACATTGATGGTAGTCCACTGAACACAGAAGGCATTATAAGAGATCTGGGAAAACAGGGTGACAGCAACCTCTCTTTTGACCACCACATTGCCACTGCGGTCAGAAAGTCCTTCTATGTGGCACATCTCATTACTAAGGGTTTTGCATCCAGGAAGAAAGAGGTCACTGTCTCCCTCTATTCTTCCTTCATTAGGCCAATCATCAAGTACAATGCCCCATTTGATATGTACCTCACTAGACACCTGAAACAACTGGAGAGGCCGCAAAAGTACCTCGCAAAGATTATCCTAGGCCTTAAACACTTGTCCTATATGGACAGACTCAAAAAACTCCAACTATTCTCTGCCTCATATCGCCTACTTAGAGGTGTCTCTGCTTGACTTACAAAGGCATTTCTGACCCAGATCTGTTAGAAATGCTACATCTAAAGAAATCCCAATCCCTCTGCACCACATGCTCCAGAGACCTCAACCTCATTACCACAATTAACAAAACAAGATGGAGGGACAGGTTCATAACCCAGAGACTGCCTATACTATGGAATAGACTTCCCATACATGTCAAACAGAGCACCTCACTGGCCCTCTTCAAAAGAAATCTTGATGAGTGAATGGGAAATAGAAAATTCACCCTGGGGATCACTCCAGTGGCTCTACTCGACAGAGGCACTAGGAACTAAGGTCGGGTGGCATGACGCCAGGGTAATCCTATGGGCTAGGCTTGTAAAGGTTCCAGGGCCATTAGCCTAGTACACACCTGTGAACCTATGAACCTATGAACCTAGGAACATTCACATTTTCCATGTTTACATTCAACACTGTAATTTCTCTCTTCGCCTTCACACTGATAATCTTGTTATCACTCATACCCTACACTTCCCAGAGTGCATCCAGTGTCACTTTGTAATATCACCAGTATTGCTTCTCATTCTCATCATAAAAACTCCAGGTCATTTTTTCAGCTATTAAACTGATGTAATTTGGCCCAACTAACCAACTTAGGTTTAGTGGACTGGAATGTCAGCTGATCTGATGGTCTGCCCCTAGGAAAATGCATACTGTCAATTAACTGATTATTTTTTGACTAGAAAGTCATTAGGTATGAGTGTCTATTTTCATGGACAATGCAGCACTACCTGGTTAAATGACCAGGCTAACATTCAAACAAGATGCAAATAGAGACTAAAGGAATTAGCCTCATCACTATGGGATGAAGCCCATTAGTGGATCACAGCCATAATCTTCCGACTAAAATATACTGCCATCTGGATCAACCCTACATGTGATGCAATCAGGATGTATGCTGTTCTGGAAGGTACAGAAAGCAGTATATGTCTGGGAGGCAGTGGACCTGCAACATATCTGAAGGATAGTTTAAAATTCCTAACAGAGATCAATTTAAGACGCAGTCTATGACTGGAAAGATAACAGAATAACACTATGATCTTAACACAGTGGTCACCTGATATGAAAAACATTGAATGACAAAACAATTAAAATCTGCAATAGGAGACTAGCAATAAAGAAATAAAGTACTGGAATACAGGGACTCAGACTTCCATCAGATCTTACAGGGGTGCCAGTCTTAAATAAAACACAATAACTTACTGACCCTATAACATGCAGGGCTAGCCTTTGGCCAATTGGTCCTATTTTATGAAATAGGGCCCTGGTCCCTCAGGGGGCCTCACTCTGGGCTGTGGCAGGATCATTATGTTTTATGTGGCCACAAGATTTGCTTAAGAATCACTACAGCAAAGTGCAATGCATTTACCTACCTGTGATCTTGCTTCTGCTTGAGATATGAATCTCATCAGTGGAGAGGACAACATCTCCTATCGATCATTGCACTTGTGGCTGTTAACCAAACAAAAACAGCCAGGGATTCCAAAGACTAAATAACCAAAAATAAAGAATCCAGAGGGATATGCTCAACTACCCGAACAAAATCCACAATGAGTCCAAAGGAACAGTTCACAGTTTATTAGCTGTACAAAACGTTGAGCACACTGGTAAAGAATACGTTGTGCTTTCGTCCCTTTAGCAATTGGGACTTCATCAGAACAATGGAAATTAAAACATTCACCACTTTAAATACATCCAGACTTCTCATCACCTGATTTAATTATCCAACCCCAATGAGTCAAAAGGATAATTAAATTAAAAAAGCACCTTCTATTTAATAGTAAAAATAATTCAGTACCATTCGTGAAAAATTAAACATTTATTGAGTATATAAAATAGATATGGAAAAGAGTTAAAAGTATTTGTGTGTGTGTATTGTAATAAATCCAATAAATATAAAAACATATGTATGTATGTATATATATATATATATATATATATATATATATATATATATATACACACACACACACACACACACACACACACACACACACACACACACACACACACACACACACACATACATGTGTGTGTGTCATGTATAAAAACATACAAAAACACTTTGAAAATATATAACTAAAAGATATTTAAAAATCACAGATGTTTGTCCCCATTATCTATCTATATATATATATATATATATATATATATATATATATATATACACACACACACACACACACACACACACACACACACACACACACACATATATATATATATATATATATATATACACACACACACACACACACACACACACACACATACATACACACACACACACACACACACACACACACACACACACACACACACACACACACACACACACACACACACAGTAGAACCTCCATAATTGGTCACCTCCCTACACTGACCACCTCCTTAAGTTGACCCAATTTTCATAGACTGGACATGCACTACATGTACTCAGTGGAAGACCAACCTCTCTATATTGACCACCTCTGTAAGTTGTATCTTGACCACTTGGACTGTGACACACAATATTAATTTACTCTCTATAACTTGACCAGTTTTGTCCACTCTACACCAAGGGGTAGAAGGTGTGGGCTTTGCCCCTTAGTTGTATTATATTTTCTTTAGTATAAGTTCTTTTTTTCATGTTTTATTATTACCACGTGTTGGATTAGGCCTAACGTCCTATTGTTTATCACTTGTTGCTGAAGATTTTTTCACTGTGAAGGACTGATCTGAATTGTAGGCACATCCTATAATTACTGAAAAATTTTGCAGTTAATCGAGACATGATTGCCCAAAGGAAAGAACTCAAAGAGCTGATATTGAAGAAAAAGGTTGATTTTCTACATTTTCTGGAAAACAGCAGCCAAAGAAAGATGGCAGAACATTTTGGTGTTAGCATGACCACAGCAACATCCAAAAATGTAAACATGAGTACTTGGAGAAATATGGTAAGGAAAGTGGAGACGTACAATGGAAAAGGAGGAAAACATGCCTTGATGAAGTCAATGAAGCCACATTAAGCTGGTTCAAACAAATGAGGGCAGTTAATGCCCGAATCTTCGGGCCGATGATCCAAGAAGTTGCTAAAAAATTCACATAGGAATTCGGGGTGGCAGATTTCCAAGCATCAAGTGGTTGCCTTGAGAAATTTAAACTGCGACACGAGATTTCCAAGAAAGTCTTGCGTGATGAATCCAATGAAGTTCCAGTAGAAGTTGTGGAAGAGTTCATCAAAAAGATCCCAGACTTTGCCAGAGGATTCAAAGATGACGACACCTTTAATGCTGATGAGTGCAGACTCTTTTTCAAGGTGATGCCTGACAGGAGCCTCATCATGAAGGGTGACAAATGTAAGAGAGGAAAACTTTCCAAAGAATGTTTCACAGTTCTGCTTAGTGCTAGCTCAACTGGAGAGAAACTAAAGTCCTTGGTGACTGGTAAATCGGCAAAGCCACTCGCATTCAAGAACCTGAAGCCTGAAGACCTCCCCGTCACTTGGAGATCAAACAAATGTAAATGTGCATGGATGACTGGTGCCCTATTTGAGGAGTGGGTAAGAAGCATCGACCATGTGGGAAATGATGAAGGAGTAATGGTCTATTCTACTGGCAGTAGACAAGTGAATCATCTCACAAATGTGACACCAAAATTTCTGCCTCCAAACACGATCTCAAAAATCTAACCTGTTGACCAGGGCATCATCAAAACATTTAAAATGCATTACCAAGCCCAGCTCCTGCAGTGGGTCTTTACTAAAACACAAACCTGTGGTCCACTTTGGATCTTGTTTTGGATCTGATGAAGTGGTAACCCTGCGAAAGCACTAATCCTTGAAATAAAAACACATTTTGGACTCTTTGGACTATTTGTTTCTTGGCTGGCTGTGTTGGTGTATTCACATTTGCATTTTTTCTATTGACTACATTAGTGTGAGCAACCTCTAGTAGCTGTTATTGCTCTATTTCTATTTTTTTTTTTTTTTTTTGCAAAAAAATTTCCACAGCATTGGATATACCATGAAGCACAGTAAAGACAGTCATCAAAAAATGGAGAAAATATGGGACAACAGTAATGTTGCAAAGAACTGGATGTCCCACCAAAATTGATGAAAAGACAAGACAAAAACTGGTCAGGGAGGCTGCCAAGAGACCTACAGAAGCACTGAAGGAGCTGCAGAAATTTCTGGCAAGTACTGGTTGTGTACTACATGTGACAACGATCTCCCGTATTCTCCATATGTCTGGACTATAGGGTAGGGTTGCAAGACAGAAGCCTTTTCTTACACAGAAAAACATCCAGGCCCAGCTAAAATTTGCAAAACAATATATCAAGTCTCCCAAAATCATGTGGGAAAATTTGTTATGGTCTGATGAGACTAAGGTTGAACTTTTTGGCCACAATTCCAAAAGGTACGTTTGGCATAAAAACAACACTTCGCATCACCAAATGAACACCATCCCCACGGTAAAGCATGGTGGTGGCAGTATCATGCTTTTGGGTTGCTTTTCTTCAGTTGGAACTGGGACTTTAGTGAAGATGGAGGGAATTATGAACAGTTCCAAATACCAGTCAGTTTTGGCCCAAAACCTTCAGGCATCTGCTAGAAAGTTGAAGATGAAGAGGACTTTCACTTTTCAACACGACAATGACCCCAAGCATACATCCAAATCAACAAAAGAATGGCTCCACCAGAAGAAAATTTAAATTTTGGGATGGCCCAGACAGAGCCCAGACCTAAATCCAATAGAAAATCTGTGGGGGGGTGACCTGAAGAGGGCTATGCACAAGAGAGGTCCTCACAATCTGACAGATTTGGAGTGCTTTTGCAAGGAAGAGTGGGCAAATATTGCCAAGTCAAGATGTGCCATCCTGATAGACTCCTACCCAGGAAGACTGAATGCTGTAATTAAATCAAAAGGTGCTTCAACAAAATATTAGTTTAAGGGTGTGCATACTTATGCAACCAGCTTATTATATGTTTTTTTATTTTTTTTATATTTTTTCCCCTAACAGATTTGTTTGTTTTTCAATTGAATTGTACAGGTTATAGGTCACATTAAAGGTGGGAAAAGTTTTTAAATGATTTATTGTAGTGTCATTTTTTGATATCACAAAAACCTAGCATTTTAACAGGGGTGTGTACACTTTTCATATCCACTGTAAAACCAACTAAACATGTCAGATTAACTTAGGAAAAACATTACACTAACAACAAAGCAAAATTCCAGCATGTATTCTGTGAACAGCAATTGCCAGTCATAGCTGACTAAACGGAATCTCAGTTTCATTTCACTAGCAGAGGATTTATTTAGACTGCACTCAGTGTTACTACAGTTATACTACAGTCTCTGCCATGGTGGACTGATCCATGCAGAATATGAAGCAGTCAGGATGAAAATTAAGACCTCCAAATCAGAAGCCTTGGTTCTTTCTCTGAAAGGGCAGGTTTGTTATCTGCAGCTGTAGGTCAGCAATTACCTCAGGCTGATGAGTTTAAGTATCCCGTGAATGATGAGTAAGCGAGAGACTGAGAAATGTGAACTTCAAATGACTTATACTAAGTAAGCAATTTTCATTTTCAGAAATGAATGTTATCTCTTAAATTTCAAGGTAAACTTTTGTTATCAAATTATTGGGAAGAGAAAATATTATTGACAGATAAAAGTAATATGTTAAAGGCAATTGAATTGACTATTAAATCAACTTCTCTTCAAAAACTGTTATATACACAGCTGATGATTTGGAATAATGCATATTATACACGCCTTGCCCTGCATACATTTAATTCTAAAAACTCTGCAACATGTCCATACTGCAAAACTCAACCGGCTGATCTTCTTCATATGTTCTGGAGCTGTAAGTGTGTATACAAACTGTGGAATTCCCTTAAAATTCAACTTCAGAAAGTGGGCTACCAAAGTACAACACTGTCTTGGAAATTTATGATTTTGCATATTCCCCCGAAGGAACTTACCAGATCACAGAGTATAGTTCATATTAATATTTTCTTACTAATGAAGCTTTATATAGCTTCAAATTGGTTAGACCCAACTAAAACATCATGGCAAAATTTCAGAGTGTTGGCGACAAAACATATACTAGCTCATAAACTACTTTTAAACTCACACAGTAAGGGTATTAATAATCCGATTATTTGGGAACAGATATTTAATATTATATTAGCATAAAACGTTGAATTGAAGATAGTAATAATCATTGCTATATTTGGAGAGAAATGTCTAATCAAACTGTTCAATATTGGAAACTTACTAATTATTCCTGTGTTTTTCTTATATTTCTAATGTCTTATATGGAAGCGTTCTTTTAAATATTGTATATTGTTTGGTGTGATTGTTACAGTGTTAGTTAGTAGTTTGTATTTTATAATTTTGTATGAAAAGTATATAATAATAAAGATTTATTATGGAAAAAAAAAGAAATGAATGTTATCAACGAGGCCTCAATGTCTAATTAAAGTTATTGAGTGGATCAAGATACCCATGGAATATTTGCATTTATTTGCCATGATTTGAATAAAATCTTACTTTTTTTCCTTTTTTTATCCTTTGTTAACCAGGTTAGTCCTACTAGGCTAGTAGCCTCTTCTTAGAGGAGACCTATGGTAGTATTTAAAACTGTTAGAATTAAGTTTTATTTGTCTTGCTGCATAAGCAGTAATTTTTATCTCATTCCATCCAATGGAACACTGGAAGCTTGCACTGTAACTTCCAGTGGGTATGACCTAAGGTTTTTAACTGAATGAAATGGGAGAACATAACTTGAAACAAATGTTCATATCTCTGGAACCATAGAGATTTTTAAGGAAGTATAAAAGGCGAACTCTTCAGCACAAACTATTTGTACAGTGGTAGTATTCTTTATGTTCTAGGTCTTAAGCTAGTTAAATCTATCATAGTAAACACATTAATTATACGTTTGTAATATTTTGTAAACAATTTACAATATCTCAGCAACCACTCAAGCTACACACACACTGTCAGCAGCATTTTGTTCACCCAGGTGAGTGCTCTCATATGAGGCTAAACAGTTCTGAATGTGCTACTTGGTTGGTGAAATATTTATAAAAATATGACATTTAAGACAATATAAATTAATATTATATAGTTTCATAGTTTCATAGTTTAGTACTAGGCTATCTGCCCTTGGGCATTTGTAAGCCTAGCCATAGTGATGTGGCTTTCCCCACCCCATGAAATGGTACAAAAATGCACAGAATAGATTTAGAATACTGTGCCTCTGTCTAGTAGTGACACAGTGAAGGTCCCATTATATAATAGAATTAGTTTACTGTGCCCCTGTCTAGTAGTGGCACAGATGTGACCCCTGGGGTAAACGTACGATCTCCCATCCACTCATCAAGATTTCTCTTGAAGAGAGACAGTGAGGGGCTCTGCCTAACATGAACTGGGATCTTGTTCCAGAGCATGGGAAGCCTCTGGGTTATGAATATATCCCTCCAGCATGTCCTATTCATACTTGTGCTGAGGTTTAAGTCTTTAGCTCTCGTGGTCCTGATGGATTTGGATTTTTTGAGGTGGAGCATGTCCATCAGTTCCTGATTGGACATGACCTTGTACGTCAGGCAGAGATCACCTCTGAGCAGGCGGTATGCTAATGAATAGAGCTGGAGTTTCTTTAGTCTGGCAGAATAAGACACATGTTGGAGACCCTTAATCCTCTTGGTGAGGTACTTTTGTGGTCTCTCCAGCTGTTGCAAATGCCGGGTGAGGTACATACCAAATGGGTCATTGTACTCAATCATGGGTCTGATGAGGGAGGAGTATAGGGGTACAATGACATCCTTGGATCTGGATGTGAATCCCTTCATGATAAGGTGTGCAAGGTAGAATGTTTTTCTAACCACTTTGGCAACGTGGGTGTCAAATGAGAGGTCGCTGTCGACTTGGGTCCCTAGGTCTCTGATTACTTTTTCCGTACTCAGTGGGTTGTTGTCTATGTGATAATTTGTGGGTACAATGTTTTTCCCAAAGGCCATGACTATACATTTTTTGGCATTTAGTTTAAGGTCATGACTCCGGCATCAGTTGTCTGTTTCTGTGAGGCCTTTTTGTAGGATGTATGTGTCCGCTGGTGTATCGACTATGGCGCCTAGTTTGCAGTCATCTGCGAACTTTGGCAGCCACAATTCTCCCATGTTTGCTTTAACATCTGAGAAATAAATGCTGAACAAGAGAGGTCCCAGGACAGATCCCTGTGGGACACCACTTGTGACTGGCTTTGAATCCGACATTGCTCCAGCGATTTTAACTTTATGGGTTCTGTCTTTTAGCCAGTTTGCAACCCATCTAGTGACATAAGGGTTTACGTTTAAGCTGTTGAGCTTATCTATGATGCCTGAGTGGGGTATTGTGTCGAAGGCCTTAGCCAAGTCCAGGTAGGCTGTATGGACTGCTTTGCCCTCATCAATGGCTCTAGTGACTGTTTCAAAAAAGTCAACCAGGTTCAAAAGGCAGGATCTGCCCTTTACAAAGCCGAACTGGGTGGGGTCAAGTGTCTGTAGGTCCCCAATGTCTCTGTGTATGAGTTCCATAATGATTCTTTCCATAGCTTTGCAGACCAGGCTGGTTAAGCTTATGGTGTGGTAGTTCCCAGGGTCTGTAGAGGTACCCCCTTTGTGGAGTGGGACCACTGTTGCTGTACGCCAGTGTTCAGGTACATATCCTGTAGTAAGGCTAAGGTTAAATAGCATTTTTATGTCCGGTTTAGCTCCTCTTGGAGTTCACGTAGCACGCAACCCAGGATACCGTCAGGTCCCATTGATGCTGTGTTTTTAGCTTTGTTGAGGGCGGCTCTCACTTGGACATCTGAGATGACAGGGAGATTACATTCAGCTGGGATAAGTATTTCTTCTTTTGGGGGTGAGGGGGAGAAATTTGCACTGAACCTGTCAGCCAGAATGTTGGCAATATCTGTGGGTTCAGTGTATTTTTTGTTGTTGTGAACTAACTCTGAGCATATCTGAGGGTTTCCGCCCAGGTTTCTAACATAGCTGAAGAAGGCTTTTTGGTTATCTTTAGTGTCCTTAGCGATTTTTCTCTCAAAGTTGGCCTTGGATGTTTTCATGAGAGAGCGTAGTTTTCTGCTAGTGTTGATCAGAGATGTCTTCCCTTTATGGGATTTTGCTCTGTCGTGCAGTAGCTTCCTTCTTTTGTTATACAATTTGTTAATGGCTGAGGTCCACCAGACAGGACGCTTGCCTTTGGTGGAGAGAGACTTGGATTTATTTGGGATTGCATGATCCATGCATTCTTGGAGATGTCCATAGAAAGCATTTGTGAAGGATTTGGCATTGTGGGATGTGGTATCCACTGGCCCAGTGGGCTTAAAGGATACCATCTCAGTCTTAAGAAGAGTGAAGTCTGCTTTTGAGAAGTTTTTCACTGTGGTCTTTTGTGCTGGGGTGGAGGTGGGATATGTATATCCAGGGTGATTAGTTTGTGGTCAGATCTCACTAGTGAGGGGTATACCTCCGGTGTGGAGCATTTTGTCCCCATGTTTGTGATGATCAGGTCTAGTATATTATCTCCCCTAGTGGGAGAGGTGACTAGTTGTTCCAGTGCATTTGAATTTATGAATTCCAGGAACCTTTGGGCTAGGGTGTTAGGGCTAGAATAATGTACCCAATCTATGTTTGGGTAGTTGAAGTCTCCCAGTATGATGGTATTTTGTGATACATTCATATCCTCCAATGTGTTCAGGAAGGCTGAGTGGGGTTCCTGAGATTGGGAGGGTGGTCTGTAACATGCTACCAGTTGTATAGCAGTTTTGCCTATGGTTAGTTGCACCTGTATGGTCTCCGATGCTTCATGTGTTGCTACTAACCTGGAGGTGTGGGTGTCCTTGATGAATATGGACACTCCCCCTCCCTTTGTGGTTCGGCCCGGGTTTTGGGGCCGAAAAGCATGATACGAGGTCTAGCCTGGTAGCGCTGAGGTTCTCTCAGGAGCCTTGAACCAGGTTTCAGTTACTGCACAGACGTTGATGTTCTCCATGCTGAGGAGTGCATCGAATGCCTGCATCTTGAGATTTAGACTTCTGGCGTTGAGCAGCATTACCCTTAGTTTTTTTCCATTTTTGTTTTCTAAGGAGGTGGGTTTGTCTTTTGAGCCTTGCCTAAAAAAGGCACTATGGGGGTGGCAAGAGCCTTAGCCAATATCTGGAAGCCCAGTGGTGACAGGTGCAAGCCGTCCCTTGCGAAGCAGCGTGGCTTGTCCAACATGTCATCCCAGGCAGACAGACATTGGTTCCCCTTAGAATGACACCAGTACTTGAGCCAAATATTAAAGCTGATCATCTTGTCTTTGTATTGTGGCATCATTCTTGGTGAGGGCAAGATGCTGCTCAGGGTCAGGGTCATACCAGCCTGGGCTACATAATCAGAGAGCTCCTCTATGTCCCTTTTCATGTAGTCCAGGGAGGTACATCTCAGGTCATTCACGCCAGCATGGACAATAACGGAGTCATATTTGTACTTGCTTTGGAATGACCTGAGTGCGTGTGTTATGTGGTGGATCCTAGCTCCCGATAGGCAGCTCACAGTCACCCTCTCCTTGTTCAGCCTGGTAAGCGGGACATCAGTGTGTCTGACTATAGAGTCACCTATTACTAGTGTATCAGGCATGGTGTTTGGCCTTAAGGGCTGTGATTGATTGACACACTGATTTATTGAAGTATGTGTTGCATGTGTTTTGTTTTGAGGTGGTGGATTTTTGGGTGTCTGCTTTGGGAGCCTCCGTTGTTTTGATAAGTTTTTTATTAGAGCCTCCGAGTATGTCTTTGTGTTTTTATGTGTTTGGTTTGCAGTTGTGGTAGGTCTATGTGGGACTGGGTTTGTTGTGTGTGTGGTTATCATCTCCTCTTGTCTGGTCATGCCAGCCCTGAGTTGAGAGAGTTCAGCCTCCAGTTTGGCTATATAGTTGCATCTCTCACATGTATTTGTGTTTGTTGGGAGGAGGAGAGGGTTGTCTGTGTACATGAGACAATTGTAGCATTGTCTCAAAATACCCAGATTAACCAGCTGAACTGGAGAGGACACCAGTAATCCACCACTCAACGTGCTAGAACAGTATAAGATAGTGCTGTGCCTTTAAGGGAAGTGGATGTTCACAGGGGTGGTAGGTGGATGTAGTGCTTACTTAGTACGAGAGTGCTTACTTAGTAGAGAAGTTTTGAGAACAAGTGCTAGGCTTATAATATAGCGAGTAGTCTGATTATACTAAGAGTAGAGCTTCCTTAAGGGAAAATTTGAAGAGCAGACTTGGCGGAGCCAGAAGAAGTTTAACCTTGTTTAACCGGCGCTGTGCTATGCGCACAACCGCGCAAAGCCGTGCAAACGCGGATTTTAAACAGGGAACTTCAAAAGAACTAGAAATGGTCCAAAACAACCAATTATTACAGCTCTTGTGCTGAGGTCACGTCCTACAGGGACAGGTAGGCTGCTCAAGGCTCCCCACTCCCACTGGTGAGCAAAGAAACTTCCTTCTATCCAAGTAAGGTAATGGACAACACACGAACTACACCACAGCCCAGAATACAGCAATGCCTGTAAACTGGTCTAAACTAGTCGAGGAGAGGCGGGAAAACAAGGATTATTTTTTTGTTTTTTTTTTTTTAGATAGAAACACACAGAAAATGCAGAAACAGTAATAAATCAGTTACACAGGCTAGCACACTTTAGTGGGCAGCCTCAACAGTTAAATTAAACAAACAAACAAACTTTCAATCAAATTCGACTAAAATGTAACTTTAAGTGTAGATGTTAAAATAATGCAGCAAACAGCTAAAAAAACAGTTTAAGCTTGTTTAGGGTAAGCTAGAGAAGCTATTTAAAGTAAAAAAAAGCAAAGATACTTAAATCCAGAAAGTAGTCGCTTTTCTGAGTTCTCTGTAGCTAGGACCACTCTGCAGGACCACGAGGAGCTTGTCTGAGTAGTATAGCCAGAAAAAAACGCCCAGAGGCGGATTTTAAACAGGGAACTTCAAAAGAGCTAGAAATGGTCCAAAACAACCAATTACTACAGGTCTTGTGCTGAGGTCACTTCCTACAGGGACAGGTAGGCTGCTCAAGGCTCCCCACTCCCACTGGTGAGCAAAGAAACTTCTTTCTATCCAAGTAAGGTAATGGACAACACAGGAACTACACCACAGCCCAGAATACAGCAATGCCTGTAAACTGGTCTAAACTAGTCGAGGAGAGGTGGGAAAACTATGAAACTATGAAACTATGGACACTATTTTACTAATATTTTAACAAATCTCTTTATCTGCACTAAACAGAGGTTGGCAATTAATACAGTTGTGTTTGCCATTGTTGTGTTTGCCCTTGTGTAAGCTTTAAGATAAAATCTTTTAATACTTTGTATGTAGCATGGCTTTGGAATTATTGATGCAAATGTGAACAAGCAATATTTGACACTTAGAGGAATTAGTAGGATATAACTGCAGAGACACCTGGAGACATTGCTCGGCCATAATGAGTTAAGAATTATGTAAGAATATACAGTGAGATAGCCAGTTTATGCTTACATGTCACAATATATGGCAGGAGTCTCAAAGTAATTTAGGTGTCATGCTGCATGACAGACTTTACAAAGATAAATCTGGAATGAAAAATAAAGCAAATTGTCAGCCAAGAACTTCAGTGCTTAATCTATCATGCTCTATGATAGGGCTATAAGATAAGAATGTAGTGAATTTTGTTTACCAGACACCTGAGAATTTCCTGTTGTAGCTACCAAAGTTAGTAAACAGACAATATTTTTGTCAGCATATGCATTGTTAAAGTCTTGAAGAGAGTGAGTGAATGAAGTACATCTGCTGTTCAAAACCCGTTAAATGAAATGGGTGGAGCACATGTTGTAAATTAAGCTACTTACTAGATAGAGTTTAGTACATTGGCTCTGGGTGATTTGATCCTATTGACTAATGTTGATGTGGCAATCCCACCCCAGGTAAAAATGGGAAAAGCGGGGCTTATAATGAAAATGACCTGTTGTTTAGGAAGAAGTGAAGAGTAAGAATCAACTGAAATTAGCTGACCTTAGCTGAAATAAAATGGGATATATCCATGCTGTCTGACTCGTAAAGAGGATGATAATATTTCAGATTTCACACAAAGTTAGCTGGCAAACTAAAATATAGTTAAAATTAATTTGCATTTGGCAAGTTTCCAACTTTTGTTAGTTACAGCACAACTTTCATAAATAAATAATATGAGAAAAAAATTAACCCAGATCACAAATAAATATTGCAATTTTTTTATTTCAAAAGGCATGCTAAAATCCAGAAATTCTAAATAAAATATAATTTTCTGCAATAGTACAATGACTAGCTAAATTCTTTTGAAAGGTTCTACTTTCTAGGAAAGAATTCATTATGTGACAAGTGAAAACACTTGTGCTGCACATGCCATCTACATACGGCATAGCTGTCTACATGCCATCTACATAGGGCATTGATGAATCCATTAACTAAACAGAAAATGTTTTGCTCCAGATGATGTAATTTGTACAGCGACAATCCGGAGATGACAAGCAGCAGATGTTTACAGACAGTAGGCCAACAACTTGCTTACCTAAGTTAAACTGCATTATGCACTGCACATGTGAAACAAAAAGATTCATAGAGTTCTTTTTTTTCTAGCACTCTGCTACTGACATCGGTTACACACTACCAACAGTAAGCATTACATGTTTTTCATTTATATTTATCTTCTGAGAGGAGAATGTATGAGTAACCTTCTACATTATGCTGATTTCAGAGTTTCAAGTTTCAGACTTACAGTATGGGTGAGATTACTATGTTGTCGTTCAGCAGCCACATGTTTATGCATCACCAGGTTTTCTGAGCTTTAAGGTGTTTCAGGCAAGAAAACATGTCAGCTGATCTGGTCACAGAGGAAATTTAATAAGGCATTCTGATTTACATGCCTCTCATCTCCACAGGAAAAACTGCAAGAAAAATCCAGTCAAGCTAGGGTTTTCACTGTGTGATACCTTAAACCTCCTATAACTGGAGGAGATGACAAATGGGTGGCAGGTAACACAATTCAGTTAATTGTGGGAGCAGTTACAAGGTAAATTATTTTGGACTATCACTGATTTTATATGTAAGGTATTATAGCAATAACCCACGCCTGGGTGTGGGTAATGCTGGATTTACCCACGGTTGGCGTGGTTTTGTCCCGAGGAAGCCGAGGACCAAACAAAGCCAACCGTGGTAATCCAGCATTACCCACACCCAGGCGTATTATATCTAATGACATTATTTAAGAAAAGAAATAATTACTTTTCTTAAATAATGGCATTGTATAATGCCTCTTTACTGCCCTTCCGCAGCTGTCTGGTATTCTGCGGCAGTTCTGATGTACTGCGCATGCCTACGCAGTACATCAGAGCTGTGGGCAAAAGCAACGGAGAACGCAAGATCTCCATTGCTTTTTTTTTTAAAAAAGCTGTCTCGCTATGTTAAATGGGTTTAACATAGCGAGACAGCTTTAAAATAAGCAACGGATATCTCCGTTGCTTTTTTTATACTGTCTCGGTATGTTAAACCCATTTAATATAGCGAACAACTTTAAAAGCAACGGAGATCGCAAGATCTCCGCTTTTACTATTAAGCTATGTTAAATGAGTTTAACATAGCGAGACAGCTTTAAAAAAAAGCAACGGGGATCTCTGTTGCTTTTTTTAAACCTGTGTCGCTGTGTTAAACTCTTTTAACATAGAGAGACAGTGTTTTATACTAACGGAAAAAGTCCGGGCGACCGGACCTTTTTCCGTTAGTATATTGAGGGATTTACAACGGGCACGCTGGTTGAGCTTGCCAATCAGCATGCACGTTTTAGGGGAGGCATTCAATAATCTAGAATAACATCAACCTAACACTATCTCGAAGTACTTAAAATCCATTGGTCTCTTTGCCAAAGTGTAACATTTTACAGCTGTGAAATAGTGCTTAGAAAACATAAGTATTTATTTTATTCTGTGGTTCAGGCACAAATGACAACGTCAAAAGAGATTCTTTAAGTAATTATTTTATTCTAGTTTATGCATGTATTTATAAGACACTGAAATTAAAGACGTTCAACTAATGCCTTTCACTGACAAGTTAAATGACTTCTGCATAAATGTTAAGATAATTTTACAGAAAATTGTACCTCTCTGCATGTATGTATGTATCCGATTTTAAGAAAAATGAGATGTATTTTTTGTATTTCATGCTGTAATATTTTATTCTAGAATACATTGCAGCATACACTGGACATGAGACGTTGTGCACCTCCTACACACAGACACACTCTCAGTCATGGAATTTATTTATTGTACAATTGCTGTGCATTATACTGTGAATGTTGATCATTTTTTCCGAAGTAGTAACACTTGAAGCTTAGAATGTGATAAAGATATCTGGTTTGACTGATGTAAATTTCATATACCACTAATGATTTACGAAATAATTTCCTATGTGTAATTACACAAGTTTACGTCGTCTTGTGAATTTTGAGTCCAGAGTTTAATTAGAAGCTCACTTGATTATATAAGGGGTGAAAAGATTTAGCCATATTTTGGATATACTTTTTTAGGCTTACAAATATCATAAATGAACATTAATTTTTAAGAGGAATAAAAGTAACAGGATTGTTAAAAGGAAAACATTTTAATGATAAAATTTAAAATGCATTTGCAGTACTGTGAAGACTAAGTATTCATGATTACTAAACAATATATCAACGTGTGTCTGTGTGTGTGTGTGTGTGTGTGTGTGTGTGTGTGTGTGTTTTTACGGGGGGGGGGGTGGATGCAATGAAACGGAGGAAGATATTTTGTGTGCATCTAAGGGCCCAGATGCTCACAAAATGAGCACTATTTTTGAAGTTATTTTTTTGAATGTCTACTGAAAGCAAAACTGACATTGAGAAATATTCTTGTATACAGAAAAGGAAATGAGTTACTTATGGGTTACAAATCTGTGTACGGACTTTTTTGTGACATTCTAAACGGAATGCACATGGACCACTTAACATAAAGATACATAAAAGGGCTATCAGTTGCAATGATATATACACTTAGGTGTATAAGTACATTCTTTGTGGTGTAGTGATAGACTAGTTATTAAAAACAGTAGAAAGTCTTGCATGGAGTAAGGAAAGTACACAAGCATATTTCAAGGCAATGGTTTACTGTCTCCAAGTAAAATCCCTAGGTTCACAAGATTTTTTTTCACATGAGCTGTTATGACTTTACATAAAAGAGGGTTAAGTTTTTTTAGTAAATTCATGATGTTCTTCATATCAATCACTGTTGCATTAGCCTTAGCTGCCAAGGATATAACGGCTGGTCAGCTTTCAAACCTTCAGGACATCTTCCATGCTCCCAAACTATCAAGCAGCTCGAGCTGAGCTGACTAAAAGACAAGTATGGGTGTGAAGCCCTTCAGAGCTTTACTGCCGCCAAACAGTACACTCCTCTGAGGCTTTTGAGGATCAATGGTCGGCTTGTGATTTCCTTAGCTGGGCAGATAAGTTCCATTTGGGGGAAAAAAACTTCCATTTTCTTATTTTTTTTTTACTGATGTTTTATTACCTTCCTCTTCAGGAAAGTTATTTCAAAGCTAGGTGTGTTTTGTTTTAATGAATTGTCTCAAGACTGTCATGTATTTTAAACAGAGCACTTGTTGTTTTAGTCAGTTTAAAAGTATTGTTATCTAACTAATAAACTATTTTCTGTGGATAAATTGTATTTAAAAGTGCTTTTACTGTGCTTTTTCTGTTAAAAATTAACTTTTGTGGAGTGGTATTGTTGCTTGTTTTCCCCAGGATAGAGGCACCATTTTCGGCTTGACTATGGAAAAGATTGTCACTCCTATGGTCAGTCCTTCTTCCAGCCACAAAAAGAAAAAATTAAGCAAACAGCCTTGCCATGACAGAAGGTGCACAATTTGCCTCAGCCATTTCCTGTCAAAAAGAAACACAAAACCAAACATATATCTTCTTCTTCTTTCGGCTTTTCCCAGTTAGGGGTCACCACAGTGGATAATCTGTCCGCTTATGATTGGCAGTGGAATTTTACGTTGTTGAGTTGCCGGCCTGGTGCCCAACCTTCCACAGGAGGCATACACACACTCACACCTAGGGCCAATTTAGAGTGTCCAATCCACCTACTGCATGTCTTTGAGACATAGGAGGAAACCAGAGCACCCAGAAGAAACCCATGTGACCACAGGGAGGAACTTCAGACTCTGCACAGAAGGCACCTCAGCCGAGAATCGAACTGAAGAACCTCTTGCTGTGAGGCGACAATGCTACCCACTGCACCACCATGGCCACCCTACAAAACCAAACATATATCTACTTCTGAAATGTCTTTAGATAGGAATAGTTTACAGGGACTGGCACAGGGTTTGATTCAGGCTATTACTTATTCTTGTTGAGTAATCCCTGGTAAAAGAAAGATGGGTGTCTCCTTCCCTAAAGAGATTCAAGATTCTGAATCTGAACAGGAAGATGCAGGGATTTATTCAGGGTTTTGTCCTCAGGTTTCTAATTCATACTCAGAGGAGAACTCTCTTTCTGATTTTCCCTGTGGGGGTTTCTCTTTCTCTGAGACTATTGCTAGAATGCCCCATTGTTTTCAGTGGGAGAACACTGAGGTTTCTGTGTCCCTCAAAAAATACTATGAGATGTTACAGAAGTATTTTCCAGAACCTATACCCAGTCCTCCTGTCCTGTCTGCTTTAGATGATGTCTGTTTTACTGCCTGCAATTTTCCTGATAATCAGCTAGCTGTGCCTAAAAAGGCAGATAGGACGTATAAAGTTCCTCAGTCTTTTAAATTTTTATACACTATTCCCAAACCTGACCCAACAGCTATAGCCTTAGTTAATTCCTCTGCTGCTAAGCACTTAGTTAATTCTTTCTCTTTCTAATAAGGATGGGGAAATTATTGATAGGCATGGATTAAGTATACTTCTGCAACTCTGAATTTCAGAATTTTAAATCATCAGGCTCATATGTTTTTTCTGACATATTGTGAAAGTACTAGGAAGAAAAATCTACTTTAAATAACTTAGATACTTATGTTGCCCAGGTCAGTACTCATTGTTTGCAGTGTGTGCATGACTCTGTTGATACTTCTTCCAGGGCTATGGCCACTGGTATGGTTTTAAGGAGGTTTGTTTGGCTGAATTCTCAGAACCTTTTAGATGATGACAAAAATTAGATTTTAAATTCTCCCTTGGGCAAAGATTTAGTGTTTGGCCCCTCTGCTGCAGAGGTAATTAAAAAGTGTGATGAAAGGGGCAAGCTGATCTAGGGAATTGCTAAGATTTTTCAGCCCTCCTTTTCCAAATTGTCCAAGGAATTTTCTTTCTCCTCATCCAATTTTGGAAAAAATAGAATAAAAAAGTCTCAACATAATTCAGGTAAAAGAACATTTAAGAAGTGGCAAGGAGGTTCCAAAAAGAAGTCTCAAACCTCCCAGAACCAAGGAGACTCCAACATGTCTGAATGACTATTTATGAGACCTTGTGACCCCTTTCCACCCTGGCCCCCTTCCTCTTCCAGAAAGTTTGGCTCTCCATTTTTCTCATTGGCAACAGATTGTTTCAGACAAATGGGCTCTAAAAATCACTCATCAGAGTTACAGATGGCAGGGGGGTGAAATTCCTCCTTTCCAGGGGTTCATTCTTCATCCTGCAGATCAGACTGTTTTGTTTCCAACTGTTCTTTATATCATGCTGTCCCAAGGAGTGATAAAACAAGTTCCTCTTCCCAAATGAGGAAGGGGATTTATTCAAGGATGTTCATGGTCCAAAAGAAAAAAAACCCTTTGAGATCAGTTCTGGATCTTTCTTTCCTAAACCTGTTTGTAATAGTGCTCAAATTCAAAATGATATCACTTCACAACCTGTTGCCTCTTCTTCCTCTTTCAAGTTTCCTAGTAACACTAGGCTTGAATGATGATTATTATCACATCCCTATTCATCCAGACGTCAGGTGTTTCTTAAGGTTTTGTGCTTCTGGATCACATTATCAGTTCTCTGCCTTACCCTTTGCAGTATCCAGTCCACCAAGAGTGTTCACAAAGTGTCTAACTCCAGTTGTAACTCATTACAGGGTGAAAGGTGTCCACATTTGTCCTTATTTAGATGACATGCTTATCTTTGCAGAGTCTTTTTTAAAATAACAGGAATTTCTCTCTTGGGTGAGAGGTCTCTTACACAAGCTGGGATTTCAAGAGAACATTCAAACGTCTTTCTTGACTCCCTCACACAGGATTGCGTGTTCCTGGGATGTCAACTAGACACCTCAGTTCAAACAGCTTTTCATCCACAGGAAAAAATAGGTTATTATTTAGATCTATTTCTAAGACTTTCCACTCAGACTTCAGTCACCGCAATAGAATATCTCAGGATTTTGGGTCTCATGGCATTTATGACTCTCATGATATCCCTGGCAAGACTCCACATGAGAAAGAAAGAGTGGTATCTGAAATATCTTTCATCCCAGTATCAACACCCTTTATCTTTTCAGATCCCAGTACTGAGGTTTGTCAGAAGAACAATCACTTGGCAGAGACAATAGATATCCTTAAATCAAGGTCTGCCCTTCTCCCTCTCTGCTCCAAGGCAGTCAGTCACCACAGATGCTTCAGACTTTGCTTGGAGAGCTATTTTAGGAGAGATGAAAGCGCAGAGGGATTGGGACACCAAAGACAGATGCAATCACATAAATATTAAGGAGATGCTTTCCCTAATCAAGGCACTCAGTTCTCTGAATCATCTTTGGTCCCTGGGACCTCTTCAAGTGGTTACAGACAATACCACTATGATGTGGTACAGCAACAAGCAAGGAGGAACCAGGCCGTACCCTACTTTGCAGACTAGCCATGTCAGCTTGGGATATAGCTTCACACCACACTTTCACTCTACAGACATCCTACATCCTGTCAGAGCAAAATGTTGTGGCATACAAACTGAGCAGGACCAGGGCAGATGCTCATGAATGGAACCTCAATCCGGGTTCTTCCAAGATTTGATCCATCTGTGGGAGTTCCTGAAATAGACCTCTCTCCCTCCTCTCTGAACAATCAACTGTCAGAAGTCTGTTCTAGGAATTAGTGTAAGAAGGCCTGGAAAACAGATACCTTTTCTTTCTTTTCTTTGGACAGGAATGTTCCTGTATACATTTCCACCCATTCCACTAATATCTAGGGTGCTTCTGAAGATTAAGAAGGACTCTCCCAAGATCAATGTGGTGACTCCCTTCTGGCCCAGGCAACTGTATTTCTCCCTTCTTTTGGAAATGAACAGGGGCTAATTACCAAAAGCTTCCTCACAGAATGGCTCTACTCACTCAAGAACATGGGTGTTTGATACACCCCAACATCAGTCATCATCACTTGACTGCCTGGATGATAGAGTCTTAATTCTTTTTAGGCACCTGTTTACTGAGGACATGCAGCAGGAACTATTGGAGACAAGAAAGCCTGCTACTAGAAGATCATATAATAGCAAATGGAAAATGTTTTCTAGTTGGAGACAACAATATAACCAGTGCTTATTCAGGTCTAGTTTTTCTCTGGTATTAGAATATTTGTGTGAGTTACTATCCTATGGCATTTCTTATTCCCCTATCAAGGTTCATTTATCAGCCATTTCAGCATGTCTGTCCATGAATCCTCCTCTTTCAAGGCAGTCACATTTCAAAATGTTCTTGAAAGGGCTTTGCATAAGAGGCCTCCAAGTAAACCAGTGGGCTGTCCTTGGGATCTTAACTTTTTATTAGAGAAACTAACACTTGCTCCATTTGAACCAGCTAATCTGGCTGACTTGAGGTTCTTAACATGGAAAACAATGTTATTGATTCCTCTGATCACTGTAAGAAGGGCATTTGAGTTGCAAGCTCTTATGGTGAGTCAACTCTACCTCATTTTCCAAAAGGATTTATTTAAGAACTAATCCTTCTTTTATGCCTAAAGTGATATTCAAGTTTACTTTAAGTCAAGGAGAAAAGATATTCCAAACCTTGGATGTCCACAGACAACTCAGGTACTATCTTGTCAGAACTAAGTCTTTCAGAACATTGGATCAGTTGTTCATTTTTTGTGAAGGTAAGGAGAAGGGACAACTGGTGTCAAAACAGACTATTTCCAAATGGTTGTCTAAGGTTATTACTTTTTGTTATACTCACCATGACAAATCTATTCCTGGCAAGGCCAAGGACTACTCTACCAGGACCTTGGCTTCTTCTATGCCTTTTTTGGAGAGGATTGAATTCTAGAAGTATTCTAGAAGCTGTAACTTGGTCCTTTGTACATACTTTTACAAAGCACTATAAGCTGAATTTCTTCTCTAGGCCCAGATCATGCTGTGCTAGTACCACTCTCCAGGGGCTCCTGGACCCTTCTCCTTCCACCTGAAAATATAGTTAGCTGTGGTACTTTACCCATATAGCTAAGACTACTGCAGCAGTGATCAATATAAAGAACATAGTATATGTGTGTAAGTTGAACTTACCATAACAGTAGATGTTCGAATGATCACTGCTGCAGTAGCCACTCCTCCCTCCACCCCACCTGTTTTGGGGTGTTTTTATGCCAGGGCATGGACATTTATTTTTTGTTATTCATGGCCTTATCCTTTCAGGGCTCAGCCTCCCTCTCTATGATGGCAGTGCAGTTCTGAAGGACTTTGCACCCATATTTGTCTTTTAGTCAGCTCAGCTCAAGCCGCTCGACAGTTTGGGTGTGTGGAAGGTGCCTTGAAGCTGTGGAAGCTGGCTGGCAGTTATATCCTTGGCAGGATATTACCAATATAGCTAAGGCTACTGCAGCAGTGATCATTCAAACATCTACTGTTATGATAAGTTCAGCTTACACAACCATACTTTCTTTCTTTATCATCACAAGAACTGATGTCCTAAGTAATTTGGTACAGCAGTAGACAATCAGAATCTTAGGAAAGACAGGATTACTCATGTATGTATGGAAATAGGCACAAATGCTTTTTTCAACATAATTTCACAGGATAAAAGAAAAAAGAAGGGGCATGCAGATCTACAGAGCCATACAAATAGTAATTATGTGCAGAACTCAAGAAAAGCTTCAATGACCTCTAAGTAAAGCAAAATACAGAAGGCTAGAAAGTTCAAACCAAAGAGTAAACAGGTCACACAGACAAACCATTTAGTAGAAAAACTGCAATAAAAACCTAGCCAAGCTATAGTTTGTACTGTGTGATACTGTAAACCTCCTGTAATAGTGGTCCTTGAGATATAAGCATATGACCCTTAAGAACATCAAGAGTTTCAGCTATATGGCTTCTGAATGTCCATTATATTTTCCCTTTATTCCTTTTTAAGTCTTTATGGATACACTCAGGCAAATACAGCCAAGCCCCCTAGCTCTGGATATGTATGTTTCAGCCTTCATATGATGTCATCAACACAGTGTAAGTAGATTGCTTGACTATATTTCAGAAACGCAGGGTCTTTAAACTCAGCTGATGTCCATAACCATTAAGGTGTCCGAAAAATATCCCAACTAACATCCAATATAAAGAGTAAAAAGGTCACACATACAAACCAATTAGTAAAAACTACAAGAGAAACCTAGCCAAGCTAGACATTTCACTGTGTGATACCTTAAACCTCCTATAATAGAGGCCCATGGGATATATGCAAATGACCACTTAAGGGCATCAAGTGTTTCAGCTACATGGCTGAATGTTCATGACTTTTTACTTTTTTTCCTTTGTAAGTCTGTATGGATTCATTCATGCCAATAAAGCCAAACCCTACTAGTTGTGGACATGCATGTTTCAGCCTTCTTATGACCTTGCTAGCACAAGGGTCATTTGCATATATCTCATGAGCCTCTATTACAGAAGGTTTAAGGTGTCACACATTAAAGACTAGAAAGTTTTCACAGTTGAAGATTCCACTTGAAGCTGAACTTTATAAGAGACAAACCAACAGTGCCTGGTCATAATAAGGATTTTTTTTATTATTTTTGTTGTTTTTCTAAAGTTAAGATCTGAACAGGTAAACCAAGAGAAGTTGTCATATTGCTAATAGTACAAAGTTGTTTTAAGTAAAGACCAAGTATATAATTATGATTATGTCTGTTAGAAGATTCTAAGTTTGACTTCTGATGAAGTAGCAGTTGTTAATCTGGTACATGCAGAATTGAGTATTTTGTAGCACATAGTAACATTTAAACAGTGGCATTATATTTTAAAAGGTAAAGTGTCAGGAACCTATAAATTAATATTTTAATATGTTTATTTAGCATTTCACAAGGAACAAGTTAACATGGGTTTCATAAAGAATTTCAATAGTGAACTCATGACTAACTGTATCAAAACATTCATTCATTCAAAGAATGACAACCAATATTCATTAACAGGTCATTGTAGATCCTTAAATGAACTAATATATTACCAATGGTAGTTGGTATAGTGCAATAAAATCCAGACTATTTTGTACATATACATATATGTGGACTTTTATAAGAAAAGCTATTTTTCTGAAGTTACAAGGGGTTACAATGAATTGCATTTTGTGGAGCAAATTTATATTTAAATTTTTCTACAAAAATGCAGTTAATGTCTTATTAGCAATTTTTAAATCCTCATGACAGGGAATGTGAATAAAATGTTATTAAAGGACAAGAGGCCAGAACGTATCTAAACAATCCTGTCTTGGTTTGTGATTGACTATATAGTTACCTGGTAAGAGAAATTTTATTTGAATTTATATTTTATATTTTATTAGTGTTTTCACTGTTTTTACCATTGTTGATGTGATGTGATCATGGGGTTATAAAGATTAATTTGTTACCAGATAATTCTGCCAAACTGGAATCTAAATCAATGCACAGATGATTAACAATAGATTAGATGGAAGCAAAGCAGTCATTATGTAAAACTAATTGTAGTGATGTGTTCAGTAGAAAAACTGCAGAAGGAATCTGAAAAGTTTTGTAACAGAAATTGAATGCAAAAAATAAAAAAAATGTTTAACATCAGGATCTAGGCACACAATGTCAGAGGTATATATTAGTATAGTAGTATATATTTCCATAAGAACAAGATACTTGATTATGTTGAAAGGCAAAAAAAATTAAGAAATGGAAAGCAGGTTGAACCACAACTTTGAAAACTGAAATAAACAAGCTGGATAGACAAAGTAAAAAGCATGATACAAGGTCAAGAAAATTTGAAGAAAATTTATATAAAGAAATTGAGTGTAATATGGAACCATTTTATAGATGCATAAGATGTTGAAAGAGTAAAGACTTACAAATTGATCAAGTGTGTGTAGATTCTAATTTTTTTCTCAGACACAGATTAAAGATATAGTTACAAAATCTTATGCAAAACAGTTTGACTCCACAAAGGGGGTGATAAATTGTCTTACTAACATCCAGGTAGCCTCAGATACTAAAATCAAAGTAAATTATATTGAAAAAGAACTATGCAAACTGGATCCAAATGAAGCACAGGGAGGAAAAATGTTTAGTAATGATGACCTGAGAACACTTCACCAAGAACTTACAGTATAATTTTATATATATATATATATATATATATATATATATATATATATATATATATATATATATATTGGTTACTAAGTCATATAAATATGGAGAGATTCCTCAAGACAGGAGACATGCACTTTTTAAATCTGTCTTTAAGGGAAAGGGGAGTAGGACAAACCCAGATTCATACAGACCCTTAAGTTTACTTTCATGAAAACTAATGGAGAAGGTAATATTGGATAAGTTATTGTTAGAACTGGAAAAATTGGGACTTGAAACCGTATGTCAGCATGCATATGTTGAAAATAGATCTATTACCACTTGTAGTATGATGTTCTGTAACAATATGATAACAGCTATGAATGAAAAATTGTGCTGTGATGTAATTTATGTAGATTTAACTTCAGCATTTGACAGGGTTATACACAAAACACTGATCAATAAATTACAACAATTAGGTATTTATGTACTCTTGATAAGATGGCTTCATGGCTTACAAATAGGACATGGCAGATAAAGTGAAAAATTTATCAGCGAAAGTTATATGATTATTTGAGGAAACAAGTAGTAAAAGCTACTTATTGTTGCACAAGATATAGTAAATCAGGCCTCATTTCTTACACCATGATGTGTATATTACTTAATTGTTAATTGCTATGAGGCATGGGAAATGGGAGAACAGTGACTGATTATTACAAATTTTGCTGGCGTGGATAACAGTGACACGAGAAAATTGCATCTATGATTTTACATGCCAGAGATAAATTTTTAATGCTTACTAAATATAAAGCATGATCTTGATAGTAGTTATTAATGTATTATATACCTGAGACATAAGAAAATAGAGAGGGCTGTTTGTGAAATATGATACAGTAACTGAAATTGGATTTGTCTGAAAGAAAATATTATGACAGCATTCCTATGTAGCATCAGAATGATAGTTTTACAATTTATTTCAGAATTTTAATGATTTTGTTTTTGTTTATAAAATTTACCCGGAGGATAAATACTAAGTCAAAATTTATAGTCAATCAAACTAAGATAAAAAGAAAGAATTATCACAGAGAATTATGACTTGCGTATTACCTAGTGAAATAAACTTGATTTTTCACAAAGTACTATCCCATTTTATTACGTCTTACTCTGATGTATGTGTAAATTGTGAGAGTTTCAACAAGATTATTTTATAAGACTGGATGTTTGAGAAGTACATTGTGTTAGGTAAAAGAAATATCATTTGATAGATGACATGATATTTGAAATAATATTTTTACAATTGAGATACTGTGTTTCAGAAACAGCAGCTTATAGGATTATTTAATATCAGTGCATGTTTCTGTACTTTCCTTACATTGTACTCAAGGATGAGGTTAACCAACAACTACCCATCAATTAAATATGTTACGTTATGATGATATAGTACATATTTGAGCGGGAGTTGTTACATTCATGTTGAGGGCCAGGTCTGGCATTTGTGGGGGGCCACCAGCAAGTTTCAAGTTGGAGGTCCTACCCAGGAGGATGTAAGGTGTGACCACATTGCTGCCACACCCCCTTCCCTATCAAGTTCACTCAGCACCCTTTAAAGATCACTATATAAAGTGTACACAGAGGCCATTACAAACACTTATAGAACCACTAGTACTGCATCAAGGTACACACTTAGCACAAGCCTCAGTACCACAACAAGGTAACTACTCACAGAAGTATATGCACACACTGACTGGCATTTAGTACCAATGTTACATTATGACAAGTCTCAGTACTACAGCAAGGTAACCACTCACAGAGGTACATGCACACACTGACTGCTATTTAGTAGCAATGTTGTTACATTACAACAAGCATCTGTACCACATCAAAGCAGCCAGTCCCACAGAGGTGCACAAAGATAAACACACAGACTCCCACACACAAGACCGTGACACCCACACAGACTCCCACTCACAGTACAGACAACCACACACAACCAAGGCACTACACCAAAACTGGACAGAGACACCAACACACAACAAAGTCAGCACTACATCATGACTGGACCGAAACACCCACACAAAACAAAGACAATACTACAGCAAGACCGGACAGAGACTCCCACATGCAGTACAGAGTCAACCACACAGGACAGAGACACACAGGAAAGAGATACCCACAGATGAAACAGATACAATCACACAAAAACAAGACAGGACAACATCATGACTGGACAGAGACATGCACACAGACTCCCACACACAGGACAGAGATATGCACCCAGACTCCCACATTCAGGACAGAGAAATCCATACAAGACCAAGACAAAACTACGGCAAGACTGAACAGAGACCTACATAAGACCAAGACAACACTACAACAAGGCTGAAATACACAAGATACATTACACAAACTGACCCCACCACACAAGACAGAAGACAGCTACAGACATGCAGAACAGTCAGACTGCAGAGATGAACAAGACAGCCATGGGACAGAAGTAGAAAGGACTACCGACACACAAGACATACAGGAGAAAGCAATAGGGGTTACAGAAACTGCAGACGGACTCAAACCCAAAAAGAAACAGGTGAAGTCAAAAAGTGCACAGATGACAGACACCGGGGATTATAGAGATTGTAGACAGACTCAGACCCAAAGAGGAACATATGAAGTCAAAAAGTACACAGATTATGGACAATAGAGTTGTCATTTATCGCCAGTGTGTAGTTAGCCCCTCAGCTGTTCAGATTGCTTCCACTTTTAGTGCTTTTAGCTGTTCCTTGCCTCACTATGAATCATGCCGTTCATTGTCCTTGCCTCATCATGAATTCTGCCGCTCCTAACTATCCTTGCCTCATGACAAATCCTACCACTCCTAACTATCCTTGCCTCACAATGAATCCTGCAACTTCTAACTGTCCTTCCTTCACAGTGAATCCTGCTGCTCCTAACTGTTCTTGCCTCACGACAAATCCAAGGTCACAATCATCAATGTCACAGTGGTCACTTATCTTGTCTGACAGTTGTTCTTTCAGATCCTTGCACTGTTGGATCAAGGTGTCTTCCACAACTTCATGCAAGGCTTTAATATTTGATAAAAATCCAAAGGCCTTATCAGACTCTGAAAGCTGCTCAAACCAGTCAGTAAATGACTGCATTGCTGTGTCCAACACTGAAGAACTCTACATGTAGTTCTACAATTGCATCCTGGACCGTCTCATCTCCCCTTCATAGTCAAAGAAATGCTTTAATTTCCTCTGCCTCTTTTCCTGAAATGTGGTGCTAGCATCCAGTTCTTCTGCTATTTTGGAGGTTTCACCCATGGGGCACTGAAATCCTGTCTCTCTGTAGTTCCTCAGGAAGTCCATAGTTGATACCAACACTTTGACATATGTAGAAATATCAACAGATGGACTCTGCAGCACTTAGCTTGCATGGTTTACCTCTGTCAGCACATCATACTAAACCAGCAAACATACAATGAATTGGTATGACATAAGTTCTGAACACAGTCCACTTGCCTGTTGATATTTTTGGCATCACTTGTACTTAAAGCTTCACCTATCTCCTGTAATGCTTTCATGACTCCCTTCGGCTGAAACTGTACTGCCTTGATGGAGTCTATCCTGCATTCCCAGCTAGTCTCAGACAGTGGCTTCACAGTGATGTTTATGTATCATTTCAAGATCTGCCATCAGCTCATTTATTTCAAACAGAGTACATAAATGGTCTGCAGACATCCAAAGAGAGATGCTGTCTGTAGTGATTAATGTGTTCCATCACTAACTATAAGATTTAAATTATAGCAGGCAAATAGCACATAAAAAGCCCTTGAATTCATCTGTTTTATCCAGGCCTGCATTCCGGCTTGTCTCCCTTTCATACAGCTGCTGTTGTCATATCCTTGTCCTCAACAGTCATTAATACCCAGTTGATGATGTTAAAGAGTCTGAAGAAATGCTTCCGTAAGTCCTACTCTGGTAGTATCACCCGCAGGCACAAATCCCAGAAAATGTTTCTCAGCCGTGGCTGCAGTCCTTGAAATGTCCACATACCTAACTACTACAGTCACTTACTGTTGATTGCCTGTGTCTGGTGTGCAATCAAGAATCACAGAGAAGTACATGGCATCCCTCGCCTTCCCTACAATGATCCTCAAAGTAGTATCTATGATCAGATGAATAAATTAATTCTGTATGTTCTTCCCAAAATAATAATCCATGACTTCATTATTCTTAACATGATGCAAATGTTCAGCCATGACAGGACCAGACTGTGACCAAAGCTGTACTTAGACCAAGAAATTGTGATTGCCATGTGCGCACAGGTTATTACTCACACTACAGAATGCTGTCTTCTGTTCAGCCAGGTATTGGGCGATAGCTATAATGCATTCTAACACACTGTTTGTCTCTTACCATCCTTTGGCTGCTTACTCTTTAGTCTATTGTCCACTTCCTTGCACATCAGCACACATGTTGCATGCTCTGGTGCTCAGTCATAGCAGTGTAAAGCTTTGGACATCTCACTCCACACTCTCTAACCACCTGAATGGAGAAGGTCATTAAAATGTCCAAATAATTTGCATGCAAAGCAAAACAGTGCATCTTTTGAGACAGAATATGTCAGCCAAGGGCATTTTGCTCTCTCCTCATTAGGTAACATATGAAAATAGTTTTCTGACATAAATCTTGTTTTCTGTTCATTGACTGGGAACTGTAACATCACCGCTTCCACAGGCCCATGCTGGATAGCAGCTGCCCTAAACTCATTCCTTATCAAGTCTGGCCAAGTTCTTAGATCACCAAATGATACACCTCACACTCCCTGCAAGTCATAGGCCACATCTGTTGTCACTACAGAAGCATGGGCTCCTTCTGTATCAAACTCTGGTGATCTAGGCAGCACTTCTAAAGTTGAATCCTCATTTGTTGACATGATTTCTCCCATGGTAACAGCTGTAGATTCACCGGAGGCAGCGTGTGGTGCAGCTGCAACAGAGTGGACACTTTCCATGCTGATAGTGCAATCACAGTGGGTAGGTTGTACTGCAGAACCACTGTGCTCTAGTCTGCAGGTAGACTTTTGCTGAATCTCCCTTCTCAGATGACCCACAGAAAAATGTCCTAATGGAACTCTCCTTTCTCTTTGCATCCTCATTTCGCTGCTGCTGAAGCTTTCTTTTCTCTTCTGACAAATATGAATGCTTAATTTCTAACTGTGAATGGAAGGAAAGCAGAATTACATGCTCAGACACTGAGTCCTTTTGTCATGTTAGTGAAAGTACTGCATCTCACATACATGTTACAATACCACTTTCTTTGTCCTACCTGGGGTTACATAATGCCAACTGAAACTCTGACCAAGAGGTTAGCATTCTGAATACTTATTCTAAGGATGATGGTATTTTTCAGATTACAGCCATAAAAATCAGCATGATACAGAAATGACTCCCATATCACAAAAGTGGAATGTTAACCATCAGATTTACATGATGGAGCCACTAATGCAAACCCTCAACTTTGAGGTGCCCCATGCCACAAAATGGGGAATACAATCTCCAGACTAGCCAACCAATGTAAGCAATAAATGTCTTAACTGTAAGCTCAAGCTGCAAACCTACAACCTGTCTCTTCACACCCTGCCTGTAACACTTTTCTTCTCTGCTTACATACAGTCATTAAGTATACCTTCCTTTTTTGTATCATTCTCCCACATCTTCTACCATATTGCACTAGTACTCCTACAAAAAGTCATAATAAAAGGAAATAACACCGATTATATGGTCTTTACCCAGGCAGCATTACCATCCCCTCTAACACTAAATTTTCATATAAAAGGGGAGTTTTATAAAATATAAATTATTTGATGTCATCTGACTGACTTACATGTCAATGGCCCATGTGATGACTGCAGTGCTAAGGCCTGACCACCACTACCACCTTCGGGTTAAGCAGAAAAACTGAACATGCACACTAAGTCAACTAAGAGCTATACAATGCATGGTGCAATGCACCCATAACAAGAAAAGTGACCAGTTGATTCCTTCTTGCATTGTAGGCAGAAAAGCTGAAGAGAAACAAGGACCAGTAGGCAAAAGAACTGTAGTGCAAGCAGATCATAAACCAGAAAAATGGATTAACTTCCAAAAAGTCATGGTGGTATGACTACAGGCACAAAAGAATGGGCAGCCAATACTTAATATTGCTCGTAAGGACAAACTGGACAATAGGCATAACTGAAATGTATTACAAAATTTCTGTTCTTTTAACATCCATTACTATTGTACAGTAGGCAGAAACACTGCAGAGTGACAGTGACTAGTAGGCAAAAAAAGAACTGTAATACAGGCAATAGGCACAACTGAAGTGTATTACAAAATGATACATACCCATAGTGCACAATGACTTTCATTGACATCAGTTACTTTGACAGGGATCAGTAAGCCGAAAGAACTCAATGACAAAGGCTCAAATCACAGAGTTTTAAGTCAAACACCCATCATCTGAGACAAACTTTTGGATATTCTACAAAATTCTCCCTTTTTCATTCCTCTCCCCACCAAACATTTGAAGAGGCCCAAAAAGTCTTAAAATATTGCTGTCACAAGCTGTCTGTAACAGGTGACTAAAGTCTGATAGAACAACTGGTTAGGAGGAAAGCTACAATTTAAGGGGAGACACCAAACTCTAAGGCAAAAAATATATATATATGGTGCAAAAACAAGACTATTCCCACTTTCATAACACAAACTAGTCTAAATTCAGGAATGCAGTGGCATAATGAAAGGCATTGCATAACCTGTACAACATTATTATGGGCCTACCTAATATCTCTCAGCCTCTTAGCACAGAATTTTGAATGAAACCAGACTTATTGGTAGACACGAGTAAAATCAGGGATTTGCTAGAAAACCACATTTATGAGGGACATAAAGTATCAAGCAAGCATTTAGACAGTGACATTCTCACAATTTAGCACAATAACTGTGAAGAAAAGCATAAAACCAGGGAATGTGCCATGTATTATTTGAAGAATATAAAATCTCTTTTTTAGTAGCTTCAGTCCTCAGCATTCTGCTACAAAAATACATTTCTGCAAGGGACAGACCAAAAATACCAGGAAAAGATTCTACAACATTCTCACAGCCCCTACCCTCCATGTCTCATCACAATAATACTGAACAAAGCCAGAAATATTTGCAGAGTAAGGACATAACATAAGTGATAACATCATTTAAAGCTATCAACTTATAAAGATACAATTTTTGCATTAGTGTGCATTAAAATAATGCCTGTAGAGTCTGCAGTATTCTCACAGCCCCTAACCCCCCCCCCGCCCAACTTAACCTCTCAGCACAATGATTCTAGACAAAGCCAAAAATAATTTCAGAACAAAGGCATAATGTCTGGAATAGTTTTAAACATGGCTATTTTAAATTTATCGGCTGGGTTTGCATTAGTATGCATTAAAACAACATCTGTACATTCTGCAACATTCTCACAGCCACCATCTCCTAAAACCATGCTCTCAGCAAAATTCTATACAAAGCAAACAAAAAAATAAAAAACAAGACAAAGGTGTAACATTAGGGACGTAAAACACTGGGCTTATGAACTAATATACTAGAATGACAGATTTTGCAGTAGTATGCATTGTGTTAACCCACATTTTTTGAGGAGCAGACCAAAAATACCAGGCAAACATCTGGACATTGTGCAACATTCTCACAACCCCTACCAATCTCCTAACATCTGAGCACATCAGTTCTAGACAAAACCAAAAATAATTTGCAGATTACAAGCGAAACATCAGGGACAGTTTTAAACATTGCCATTATAAATGTAGAACCTTTACAGAACAAGGTTTGCATTAAAACAATATCTGCACACTGTGCAACATTCTCACAGCCCCTAACCCCATACTCACTCAGCACAACAATTCAAGACAAAGCCAAAAACAAAGGCGTAACCTCAGGGAGAGTTTTAAATATTGCTATTATAAACTTAGATACTTGAATAACAGGGTTCACATTAGTATGCATTAAAACATCCGTACATTCTGTGGAATTCTTCCAGCTCCTACCCTCCCTCCATGTCTCAGCACAACAATTCTGAATAAAGACAAAAGTAATTGCAGAGCAAAGACATAACATCAGTGGTAAGTTTAAAATTTTGTTTTAAAAATTATTATAAACTTATAAAGATAATAGAACAAGTTTTGTATTAGTGTGCATTACAGTAATGCCTGTAGGTTCTGCAACATTCTCAGCTCTTACCTCCCCGCAACCGTTCAGTGCAATAGTTCTGGACAAAGTAAGAAAGCATAGGACAAATGATAAACATCAGGGAAAACTTAAAAAGAAGCTTTCATAGAGTGTTTTTCTTATAATTTAATATTAGTTTACTTCAAGCCTCAAAGTTTTGCTAGAAAAGCAATTGTTTTGAGGGACAGTCCACAAATATCAAGCAAACAGTCCACAACATTCTAAAAGGCCATACTCCCCATCACCAACCTGTCAGCAGAATTCTGGATGAAACAAAAAATAAGAAACAAAAATAAAAAACAAATTAAAGGCGTAACCTTAGTGATTTAAAATAACAGAATTTGCATTGACGTAATTTGCATGAACCCACATTTTTTATGAGGAACAGACCAAAAATACTAGGCAAACATCTGGATATTGTGCACTATTCTCACAGTCCCCACCCTCCTCCTGACCTCTGAACACAAAACCAAAAATAATTGCCGAGCAAAGGTATAACCTCAGGGATAGTTGTATGCATTGATATTTTAAATTTAAAAATATTTACAGGGCAGGGTTTGCATTAAAACAATATCTGTACATTCTGCACAATTCTCATAGACCCTCACTGTCCCCTTCCAACCTTTCAGCATAATTCTGGACAAAGCATGACAATGATATCCTTATGCAGGACTGACTAACTGACTAAAACAAATCTAGAGATTATCATAGACAAGCCCCCTCCCTTCAATTTCTTAGCACAAGAATTCTGCACAAAGCTAAAATACAACCGTTTCAACCACAGACCCTCTCCACAACCCCACCCACAATCCTTTTAGTACAAGCATTCTGCATAAAAATTATTACAATCCTCATCTCCCTATGTTTCTTCATCCCCCCAAAAAGGTAAAAAAAAAAAAACAATTTTCCTTTTCTGCAGTGAAAGCTGCTACTAATCCTCTGCTCACTCTTCACAATTGTATGCTGACCCCTGCTTACTTCCACACAGACCATTTCAGCTCTTTTAATTTGCCCTTAAAAGGACAGTTTTTCAGACCTTTAAATATTGCCCTTACAAGGGCAGTTGAAAATGTAGCTCCTTCCCAAGTCCTTGTTCTCTTTGGTCGATCCTCTCCTCGCGATGCTGTCATGCCAGTAATCTTAAAACATAGACAAGTAAACTCCCTGTCTTGAAAAACAAGGAGGATTGCTCGTGTCTTTTTAAAGGCAGCTGACACAGGAATTGTTTCACATGGACCAATCAAGTCCTTGCTTCATCACTTCCTAAAAAAAAAAAAGAAAAAAAAAACACAACTTACTTCCATGGCTGCTAGTTGCTGGCTGCTGCAACCAGTCAGGTCCTTGCTTCATTGAAGTGGACCTGATGGAGTGCAACTTTTAGCTGACATCACAGGCAGCTACAGGGAAGGAGAAAAAAAAACATGAAACGCTTTGGTACCACATGTATGGGTGGCAAGGAGGAAAGAGAAACCTGCAGCTGCCTGTGTGAGAGTTGGGTGCATGTTGTCAGTGGGGGCCTTTGTATGCGGGGAGATAATTGGGGGCCCGCTGCCACCACAGGTTTGACATGTGTCTAATGCTGGCTATCTTCATGTTAGAATATTAATTTATATGAAATGAAACATGCATCTGTCTTTTTGAAAATAGATTCTGTTATGTTTTTCTTTCCCAGCTGCAATAACAAGTCAGACTGACACAGGATGATTATGCATTTTTGAGTATATCACTAAACGTTCTGTATGAATTTTGATACATTAAGTAGTATGACAACAATGCATTTTTTAGTAGATACAATATATTTGTTATCAAGTGTGCTAGTACAAGTTGAAGGACTGTAGCACAGAGTAAAACATCTTATTTGCTTTCAAGAAACAGCTTACATGTCATGATTTCACTTGCCTGTTTATAAGAATAATGTAAGAACTTACAATAAAAATATAAATGAGCCATTTAGAAATACTGATAGAAATGTATTCATATGGATTGTAAAAGGTTATTTATTGAATGAAAACCTCCAATATATTATCTTTCTATTTATGAATCAAATTCTTGTATTATTTAAAAACTTATTAACTCAAATTATTTATATAAAGCTCTATCAATAATATTATTCCCAGTAGCTTACATAAATGGATGTCTAATGTCCTTTAATACAAAAAAAAATGATAGATTTGAAGGCAAATGGGTTTATACACTGGCATCATTTCTTGTCAGGAAACAAAATACATTCTGCAGATTATTTAATTCCAAATATAGCATAGAAAATAATAGTTGGTTAGACTTGATAAACATGTAAATAATTTATACAAGATAAAATTGAAGTAACATTCAATACACAAAATACTCAGATTCCCAAAATTCTAAACCTTCTATCTAATATCCATAACAAATCATCTAATAATATTTCTTCATTATCATTAATTTACTGGTCATACTCAACTAAAATTAATAAAGAAGAATTTTCGAATAATAATAAGAAACTAATATTTAAATCAGCAGCAAAAACAACACCTTCACCATACTAGAAAATATTTACATGGAAATTTATACATAGAAATTTTCTCACACCTCAAAAGATATCAGCTATATATAAATTAGATAACACAAAATGTTGGATATCTGAGATAGACCTTAATGCTGATTGGCAACATATGATAATTGGTTGTAAAATAGTTCTTCAATTTTGGACTGAGTTCAGAAACTTTTGTAGTGTATTGTGGTCAGATAAGTGTAAAAATTCCATTATCGCAAATATCTCGTCTTTGGAGTATTTTAGCAATAGCTAAAAAAATTACAAAAAACTGGAAAACGAAGACTACTATCTCACTCAATAAAGAATTTATCTGTTTAGCAAAATCTGTATGTAATAATGAAATACTTACTATAAGAATGATAACTAAAAATGTGACAAATTATTAGCTTGGGAAAAATTACAAAGCTTATTAGAAAAGTGTTAATTATATTAGAAATATTTTGAATTTTGTTATGGACTTTGTAAATAGTATGTACATAGTTTCATGAGATTGTTAATTAATAATTGTGTAAATTATTATTGTTTTGTTTTAAAATCAAATAAAAAGTTAAAAAAAAAGAATGTAAGAACTTTTGCACACTTCTTTGTTGCTATGGGCTAGCATGACCAGTCATCTCTGATTTGTCTTACAAAGCAAATATTTGTAAATGTATCATATTACACTGCATTCTTGCTTTTTGGTGAGATTGTGTCATCTTGTTTCCTATCTATATAACAATTAGATAGTTCACTTGCACAGAAAAATACTATGGCTATTAAAATTTTGAGTATGTCATCTATAAGAGTTAAGTGTGTCTGAGTCTAATTCTCACTGATGCCCTGGCAATGTCTGTCAGAGTCGATATGATACATGACAGGTTTCTTTTTAGTTTAAAACTACCAGCAAGGGCAAAGTATGGCTGGACATGTGGCATATGCATTTACCAGACCCCTTTTGTTCACTGCTTCCAGTCTGGATATAATGTGTGCCATGAGTTCAATACTTCCAGTCTGAATATAATGTGTGCCATGCATTCGCTCCTTCTAGTCTGGATATAATTTCGGCCATGAGCTCAGTATTTCCAGTCTGAATATAATGAGTGCCATGAGTTCAGTACTTCCAATCTGAATATAATGTGTGCCATGCATTCACTGCTTCCAGTGTGAATATAATGTGTGCTATGAATTCACTACTTCCAGTCTGAATATAATGTGCACCATGCATTCACAGCTTCCAGTCTAAATATAATGTGCGTCATGATGTCCATATGTCTCTTGCTGCCTGCTGCCCTGTGTAATTAAATGTTACAGCATTTTGCCTTCCATTCTGCTAGGTGTTACATAAGTTTATAATCCAAAACCAAACACACATGAAGTGGGACTTGGTTGTTTCCAGGAAATATTCAAGAAACATAAGTCCCTGACTAACACAGACTGTGCTCTAATATTTGAACTGATGGAAATTGTTTTAAATAACAACTTTTTGACTTTCAAAAGGGAGTATTACAAACAGTTAACTGGTGTTGCTATGGGGGCCGCTTGTGCCCCTAAGTTTGCAAATGCTGTTCTCCTGAGATGGAAATTGAAAACTTTGTTTAAACTTCCACTTTATGAGCTGTGTGTGTATGTTACTTCAGATTTCTGGATGATGTGTTAATTATCTTGAAAGGTATTGGGGAACAACTGGATGAATTTATCCAGCAACTACTAAACAGTACCTTATTTTTTAAATTTACCCACAGCTTTAATCTGGAAAGGATCGACTACTTAGACATCACAATCATCAAGTGCCTGGATGGAGAACTAGCAGCAGAAATGTACAGAAAACCATCATATTTTAATACATTTCTCCACTTCAGCATTTGACGCCCCTTTCACCAAAGGAAAAGGGTGATAAAAAGCCAGTTCATTAGAGCATCCCAACTTATTTCAGATGATGAGAAATGTCTGCAATAGTTCAATACCTTAAAATTGATGTTTAAGGATAGAGGCTACCCTTCAGCACTACTAGATACATTTTATGAGGAGGATTGGATGGAAAGGGAGTGTATATATGCACCGATTATCAAGAAAGGATCACAACAACTGGCCAATATTTGTAAAGAGCATGAAGGTCCAGAATATAGTGCTCACACCAATACGGTTCTGCACTACACCTTGTACACCAAGGGGATTGCATCTATTATGCAGAAGAATTGGTACCAGCTGCAGTGCAATGAGTCCATTAAGAACTACCTTTTGGAAAATCCTTCCTTTACATATAAAATAAAGGGAACATCAAAAATCTCGTTGAGAGGTCAGAAGTAGTAACTAAGGGTGTTTTAAACGCACAGAAGTGTGGTCATTGTCCACAATACCCCTATATTAACATGAATTATCAAGGTCTCTTGATGAACAAAATTGTTGGTAACATGCACGGTGGCATGTATAACTGCTGTACACAGAGAAGTGTTTATTTGGCTACATGTACCTCATGTATGGCATCTTATGTAGGCAGAACTAAAAATGTCTTGAACAAGCGTATTTACCAACACTTCTACAGTATAAAACATCAAGACATGAAGAGTGCTTTAGCCAGACACTCAAGTATATGTTCAGAGTTTAACAAGTTTTTTTCTAAATATAAGAACAAATACAGGTCAAACCATATGGAGAGGACTGGCAAAACAAACTCCTGCACCGGAAAATGTATTAGAAAATTAGACTTAATGCAGCCAATTCACCTGGTCTTAATGGCAACATTACAATTTCAAGTGAACTAAAAAAAAAAAACGAGCTTGTATAGTGTGCTAATAGTCCCATGGACTTATGTATTTTTACTGGGGATATGATTCTAACTAAATATTGCATGTGCCCTTTAAGAAACCAGAGGTGATGTCATCCTTTTTGATTGAGTGCTGTGGGGGTGTGTCTTAGTTCATGTAGTTCAAAAGGGATGAGTTTTAGTTGAAAGTCCCATTTCTGATGATGTCTTTGTAAGTAGCTAAAAGTGCTTAACTTTGACTTTGTATTTTTGTTAAATAAAAGTGTTTTCGCAGTTTCTGTGATCGGCTGACTAGCTGGTTGTTTTTCTGTTACATAATTTTCTGTTATATAATTTTATAAAGTTTTAAAAAACTTCTACACATTGAGGGCGCTTTTATTTGCAGTATGTTATTCCTCACCAGCATTATTTATTTATTTATTTATTGCTAATTACTGTACAAACACAGGTTATATTGGCATATAGTCATGCTAATCAGTTTCACAAATCAGAAATGCTCTGAATGAAGATTATGCACTGCATGACCGTTTATGTTTTTAATGAATCTCAGCGTCAGCTTATCTCTCATGCTACTAAAAAAATTATCTCAGTTTTTGAACCAGTCTTGCACAACTACAGATCCATTTAGATTACTCCAGTCACTACTTCTCTGCTAAAACAAAGTCTATAGTTATAAATAAAAACATAGTATTAGAGCAAAACAATGAAGGGGTAGCAGTTGGTGCTACAGCGTTCCGTTGCCAAATAGACTCAACTTGCAAACAAAATACTCCAACGTAGCCCAAAGGTAAAAATTAAAAACAAAGGTTTATTATAGTAGATGTCGGTTAGCGCTTTCGCTAAATAGCTTCTTCAGACCTCAGTACAAACAACATACATTCAATGCTACTTAAATATAAATAAAGGCGCCAAACTGGAGTGTACCAATAAAAATGCAAGACTCATTATTAAGGCTTAATGTCAGGACTAAACCTGTAGATGGCAGTTGCTACCTTTGTTTTTAATTTTTACCTTTGGGCTACGTTGGAGTATTTTGTTTGCAAGTTGAGTCTATTTGGCAACGGAACGCTGTAACACCAACTGCTACCCCTTCATTGTTTTGCTCTAATACTACGTTTTTATTTATTTCACTTTTGCTGCTTTTATAGAGCATTCACTCTGAACGGATTCATTTATTTTTTGACTGAAAGTCTATAGTTATACTTTAGTGACTCTTCCAGTCAGGCTCGCTTTGAACTAAAATAGGATGGAACATTTTAGTCAATAGATTCACTGTGGCTGTTGAACCATTAGGAATTATGATGTGGTTTTAAAAGGGACGTAATCAGTGCAGATATAATTAAATAATTCATGGATCTTTTGTTCGTATTGTGTTCAAAATCTGTAAGCTAGCTGGAGTTTTCCCATACAAAGAAGTAGAACTGTTTTGGTACACTAGTTTTGTAAGTTACGCATTTCCAAAACCTTCAGTTCCTTCACTTTTTGCTGTGTTTTTCCCACCAGTATTCTTGCAAAATACATCAGTCTGCAACAGGACAAGATGCAGAAACTATTGTAATGCCTACTCAGCCCTTTTATAGGGTGTGTGCGTGTGTGTGTGTGTGTGTGTGTGTGTGTGTGTGTGTGTGTGTGTGTGTGTGACATACCTACATATCATCTTACATAATTCACACACTTGCCACATGTACATATTTTACTTAATGCACATCCTATGCAAAGCATCAAGACATTTATCCACATCTTATGTTTGTTATCAGCCTACAAGTGGTCTGAACCCTTATTCTATACTTTTATCTCAATTGCAATTAGGTGAAAGTTAAAAAGATAAACTACACACACACACACACACACACACACACGCGCACACACACACACACACACACACACACACACACACACACACACACACACACACACACACATATGTATCCATTGTATGCATTAAAAAATCAACACAAGCTTCTGAGACAAACACGCCTATCAAATCATTAGATCAGAAATCTGGTCTTAAATTAATAAAGAAAGTCAAATGGATAAAAATAAAATAAAATAATAATCAGCCAGTGGAGTGGCTGGCAACTCGACACTGTAAAACTCCACTGCCAATCATGAGCAGACAGGTGATCTGCTGTGGCGACCCCTAACCGGAAAAAGCTAAAAGAAGAAGAAGAAGAAGAATCAGCCAGTGGAAATGGCACTGTCTGCAAAACAAACCCAATCCTAAATAACAAAAGACAATTAAAAGTAAAACCAACTGGTCTATAAAACTTAAAAAGTCTTAAGATAACATTCACATCATTGCTAAAAAAAAAACAGAAAAATTACCTGACTGCTTGAAAAAATATATTAAAAATCATTTCATAACTAGTGTAGAAAATCACTAGTAAAACAATTCATTCTTAATACGCTACCTATCCAAAGTCCATTTGAAAAAGATCACGCTATGGAAATTTTTAACTAATTTTACATGCTAGCTATTAGTAAATATTTAGGAGTCTAAAATTTATGTATTTCACTTGTTTTATATATATATTTTTTTTGGAAATTATAGACTATATATGAGTTAATGGGATAGTATATATTTACACATATATTATTCATGTGTTCTTATCTTTTTAAACAGTTAAATGATGTTTTAATTAGATAATTGATCAATTAATTGGTTAAAGGATGATATAAATGCTGAGAGTTGCTTATAGGAATTTGTCTGAAGAAGTCATTCTAAGAAGAACGACGAAAAGCGCTTAATAAACCTGTGTGGATCTGTTTTCCTAGCCTGAGGTTTTCGTTTATTGAAGTTTTTGTTCGTGTTCTTTTGTGGTACAGTTTGTGACTTTTCATCTCGATGGCTATGGAAAACTTAAACAATTGTGACATTAATGAAAATAGCAGCAGTCCGCTGCTTGTTGACAATCGTTTAGAATCCAGTAATGATGGTAATTTAACGGCTTTAATATTGGCGCTTACACAGCGCGTTGATAATTTGGCGGCTAGATTTGAATCTAGCAGCGTTCTTTCAGCAACTCATCCGGAGACTAATGAAAGTATAGACGCTGGCATTACACCAGCACAACGTGAATGTCGTGTATTCATTAGAAGCGAAGAGGCTGACAGCATCAATTTCGTGGAGAATGGTCATCATTTAAGTCCGAACAGGAGACGAAAACGTGACCAGACGAGTGGAAGTCATCTAGGTGAAAGAAGCGTCGGAGAGCTTATAGGGAATCCCACTTTCGATAGCTGGCTTACCGATACCAGCAAAATAGATTTTCGGGGCCATCACAACATGGGATTACCGGCAGAAGACGCTACCAATACACAGGTTAGTGCAACCATCTTAACCAACAAGTTAAAACTGTTGGACACTAAGCTTTTAAAAATTAAAAAACTTCAGCTTGAGGTTAATTACCTTGATGGTTGCATAAAAGAAAATTTGGTCCCCAAAGGTCTACGATATCACATATATCCAACGGGGCTTGTTGAAAATTCGTTATTTCATAAAAAACTTGTGACATTCTTTGATGAACAAGGGATTGCATTATTGAAACGGATGATTAAACATTACGGACAGCAAATTGTTGATTTGTCTAAAGGGGTCAAAGATCTCAATGAAGAAATTTTACTGAATACAGAGTTTCCTCGATACAAGTTTGAGTATGACAGGACTTTTTCTACCATTGACCAATTGTTAGTCAGACTCAAACTAAACAAAAATAAAAAAAATGTCAAGAGACCGTTTAGCATATAGAAACGGTACAGCTTACCCTAAACCCCCATTTTCTCAAACAGCATCTAATAATTCAGTAATAAATAGAGAAGCTGTTACAGAAATCAATGTTGAAGAAAGTAACCATTCTAATGGAAGGGCTCAAATTCATCAAAATTTTAATGATCAACAAATACCTGAGAGTAATAACTGGGCCAACCGGTTACGTGGGAATATGGAAAGAACTGATGGTTATCATAATCAAAATGACTGTTTGGACAGTTTTGAATATGAATACCAGGGTGCGATACCAAAGAACAACTTTGCTGATCAAAGAGCGCAAAAAAACAGCAGGCGCCCTTTGAACAAGCCGAGGCGATAGTTGCTAACCCTGGACTACCTAAACTTATTACCAATAAAACTGGGGACTTTAAAATTTATAATTACTCTAGTGTGGAAATTGAACCATGTTTTGCAGAATTATTATCTAAAGGGTACACTTTTATTCCAAATCAACACTTGGATTTAGTGCAGAGTATTAAGGACATTAAAATGTTTGTTAGAAAGCTTAATTTAAATTTATTATTAGGAGATTCAGAGACTAACATTTCACCTTACTACATCCCAAGTGATTATAATCCTCCCCTTCATCCAGCCCTTCAGATTTTTGAATTCGTTATGGAATAAGACCTTTGGAACCTAGCTACTAAAAATAACACTGTTTTTCATATGAATAATAAGTTTAATAGATTACCTAATATTACCACTGATGAAAGTGCATTTTTGAAATTATTTAAAACTTTAAACATGAGAGCCATAAAACCAGATAAAGGTGGTGGTTTGGCACTATTTGATCAATATGATTATATTGAGAGAGTTTCTACCATACTAAATAATGATACATACAAAAAAGTGAGCGTCAATGAAGTGAATTTAGCATATAGACTTATTAAAAGCCATTTCAGTGATTATTTCATTGAAGGGTACATTGACATAGATATGTACAATTATATTAAAACAGAATGGCCAAAAATACCAGTACTTTTTGCTATACCAAAAATACATAAAAATTTACAAAATCCTCCGTTTAGACCTTTGATAGATGGTAGAGACTCGATAACATACGCAAGTGCTAAATTAGTGGATAATATTTTAAAGAAATATTTATCTACTGAAACACAAATAAGTAAAGACTCATGGGCCTTTTTAAGTAAGATTAATGAAATTGAATTCAATAATGAGTTCAATTTCCTTACAGTGGACGTCGTAGATCTTTATACTTCAAAACCACACGACATAGGCCTTGAATGGGTTAATATCTACTTGGTTAAAAAAGGAGCTCCACCCTCAGAAGTCTACTTGGTAACATCATTATTGGACATTATTCTAACAAATAATTTTTTCTTATTCAATAATGACTACTACCTGCAGAAATGTGGGGTTGCGATGGGGTCTCCAGTAGGTGCTAGTTTCGCAAATACTGTAATGGCTTATTGGGAGGAGAATTACATTATGAAGTCCGACCATTATTTGAACCATGTTAAATATTATACACGTTTTCTAGACGATATTTTCATTTGTTTACATGGTAATGAAAACTTGGCACTGAACTTGGTTAACTACTTTAATAACACCACCAGTTTTCTTAAATTTACATTTAACTTCCAGCTGAATATAATAAATTATCTAGATGTATATTTGGTTAAAGATAATGAGAAAAAACAATTTTTTGCAAAGATATATAGGAAAGAAACTTACAGCAATTCTTTCCTACACTTCACAAGTTTACATCCTTACTTTCAGAAAAAAGCAATTGTGAAGGGCCAAGCTATTAGAGCAGCCCGTATGATATCACGAGATGATGATTTTCTTGAAGAATGTAGATTATTGGAAGGTATGTTTAGATACAGGGGATACCCTAATGACTTCCTTAATGATATATTTGAAGAAGTCAGGATTAAGAGGGAAAATGGAGTGATAAACCCATTATTGAATGGGGTTAATAATATGAATAGGGACATTCTAGTTGATCAACTTACCTCAGGTTCACAACTGAGTATTAGTGAAAGCCCAACTGAACAGATTGCTTTAAACGTTGATGAACAAAGTCCCTTCACTAAGAATTCAGGGACAATTTTCATCACAACATTTAATCTTGAAAGTAAGATAATAAGGGATATACTGTACAAAAATTGGACTATTTTACGTTACGACAAGAAATGTTCTGCACAGCTTTCTGTGTTCCCGAAAATAGTTTATAGGAAGGGCAAAAATCTTAAAACATTATTAGGGAATAGGAACACTAACACAATAGAAAAATTAAAGGGGACGTTCACTTGTGGAACTTGTAAATACTGTAAATATATTAAAACTGGTAGTAGTCATATTATTAATAACAAGATATATAATCTTAACCACAAATTAAATTGTAATTCAAGAATGGTAGTATATGGAGCATTGTGCATGAATTGCCCATGTTTCTATATAGGGAAAACAGAGAGGAGAATGCGTGACAGGATATATGAGCACATTAATGCTATTTATAAGTTAAAGATAGAAAATGCTTTAGCTAAGCATATACTCTCTCACCCTAGCCATTCCTTTAAATTTGTAGGTTTAGACCAAATACAATCTGATAATAGAAGTGGTCCTTCAAATTTACTTCTTGAAGAGCATGAATTAACCTGGCAAATTAGGACCAATGCCTTTTTAGAGCCAGGACTTAATGACCAATGTAATATTGTATGCCTTCTGAAACTTAGAAGCTTGAAAAGATAATTATTTTTCAAGCATTGTGTATATATATTTTACATTCTTACTAAAATGGTCTCTATTTTCAGCATAATATACAGTAATGAGTTACTGGAATGTTTGTTAAATTTTCTGAATATCATATTTCATCCTACTTTCACCTGGAGAGATTATTGATTTCCCTTTAGTTTTCAAAGTATTTTTCTTGGGCTACATCTATTGGTAAAGGAAATGTTGTATTTCAGAACTGGCAAATTTGTCGAATTTATATGCTTTAATGATAGCCTGATAAAACTAGTGTTTTAACTAATTTTACATGCTAGCTATTAGTAAATATTTAGGAGTCTAAAATGTATGTATTTCACTTGTTTTATATATATTTTTTTTTGGAAATTATAGACTATATATGAGTTAAAGGGATAGTATATATTTACACATATATTATTCATGTGTTCTTATCTTTTTAAACAGTTAAATGATGTTTTAATTAGATAATTGATCAATTAATTGGTTAAAGGATGATATAAATGCTGAGAGTTGCTTATAGGAATTTGTCTGAAGAAGTAATTCTAAGAAGAATGACGAAAAGCGCTTAATAAACCTGTGTGGATCTGTTTTCCTAGCCTGAGGTTTTCGTTTATTAATCACGCTATGGAAATGACTGTACTCATAGAAATGATTCGTAAAATTTCAAACTAAAAAAAAGAGGGAACATAGGTAAATGGAATTTGTGGGGGCCTAACTTCTGTGCTATATGACACACTATGCACTATAAGATCAGGGAGTCAGTAGTATTTGAAGTTTTGCCATCCATCATAAAACTCATTATGTAATATTAGAAGACACATATTTCCATATACCCCATCCAGACCTTCACATATTCAATATATCCGAGTGAAGAACCGAGTTCCCCAATCTTTAGTATAAGATATTTTATATATCACACAAAAGCAGACCCTTACATATTTATTATTCTTTTAATATAATAAAATAATGGGCCGGATTCACGAAACCTCCATGTAAGACTTAATATGTCTTACTCGGAGGCTGCAGTTGAACGGTATGACGTCAGCATGCCATGCATATTCATGAGGGCATGGTGAATCATACCCAAGTCTAACACGGTCCGTGTAGGAAAGTAGGGGGCGTGTCCGATTGCCAAGTACAGCAAAGGGACACGCCCCCAGAAGAGTCAGAGTCCTGAAAGTAAACACCCACGAGCGAGTCCACTGAAATGTCAAGGAACACAACACCACACATCCCCACAGACTAAACCCTACTGAAAATATGTAAAATGTAAAAATAGAAGTTTCCTTTTTTTTTTTTAATTTCCAAAATGTTTGCCCGCATTTGCGCTTGTTTGCACGGGTATGCCCTTCGCTCAACCACAGTTAGCAGATATGACATTGAAAAGCATATAAGATCTACATATGCAAATTAAGCAAAGCAGCAATAGCATAGCGGAAGAGACATCACCCAAAGAATAGGTAATCACAGTTCGAGCCCCACAACATCCCCCTCCATTTTTCTTTAAATAAGTATGAAACAATTCCCCGATATATATAAATTTAATTTAAGTAAAATGTAATGAAATGGCCCATGTATTTCTGAAAAAAACCTATATTATGTACATATAAAAAGGATCATAATTGCCCGTAGCTTAGCAGCGCTTTAACAAGCTTAATATGAGTGCCCGTAGCTGAGCAGCGCTTTAACAAGCATAATATGAGTGCCCGTAGCTGAGCAGTGCTTTAACAAGCTTAATATGAGTGACCGTAGCTGGGCAGCACTTTACCCAGCTTAATATGAGTGCTTATGGCTAAATAACGTGTTACCCAGCGTAAGCCGTTTGCGCGGAGCTGCGCAGCGTGCCAACCAGCTTACCATTGGGCAACATTGGGCAAGCTGTAGCAAAGTCGCCTTTACACACAGACACACTTACTAGCCTTCTAGACAGTAGTAAAATAAAAAAGCAATGGCAAGGATCGAACCCGGGATAGTGTGCACCATAGTCAAAGTACTGAACCACTAAGCCATGACAGTTGTACTGAAAAATACAGTATTACCATACATATAGGAATGAATGAAAATATAACCATGACAAAGCAGGTTTGCTGTAAGCAGAGAAATATCCAAAACGGCCAATCACAGATAAGTGTGGGAAAACCGGCATATATAAGCCCCATCGGTGGGAATACACACCATAACTGATTGTGGTACCCATTTGCAGTCAGGATGGAAGGTGCAGGAGAGGGAAATCACTTTAGACCACAAAGGTGGGGCGTTGAGGAGTCAAAATATATGGTTTGGCTCCTAGTCCATGATCATGAAGTGCAACTCATGCAGGGCCAGGTTCAATGGGGAGCGTATAAGGCAGAGGCGTGGAACCGGTTGGCATATGATCTCACCAGTGCCACAGGCATTCCGAGGACTGGTGAACAGGTCTATCACCACCATGCGGACCTGAAGCGATGAAAGGAGGACCAACTGAACCGATGGATCCAGGAGGCCTGCCAAATGCCCAATGCCCCACTACTAAGTATCCATGTAATTAAGTATGTAAGAAATGCTATCCTAGCCTATAGTATGGATAGGTAAGTTACAATATTCCTTCATTTATATTACAGCTGCAGGTGTTTGTTCCGCGAATTGGCAAGCCTATGCTGATAGGCTGTCGAGGTTGCGCCACCAGGCAGGTTAGTGATTATTCTGCTGGTATTGTTATAGAATATAAGTGGGACAGCTTGTAAAAGAGTTCAGTGTTGTAACCCAGTAATAAAGGTCAAATAAGCCTAGAAGAAAGCTTCTGCTAGTATTGTAAGATTAGATAAGTGATGCAGCCTGGAAAAGAGTATTGCAATCCAGTAATAAAGATTAAACAAGTCTCAAATACAGTTCCCACCTGTATTGTAATATCTAATAACTGCTTCAGCCTGAAAATGAGTGCTGTAATCAATCAACAAAGGATAGACAAGTGTCGAATACATCCTTGTAAATTTTGCCATATGAAATAAGTGAGTCAACTGGAAAGGATTGTTGTAACCCAGTAATAAATGTTAATAAAGCCTAGAATTAAGTACCATCCTGAAATGTAAATATAAAATAAATGAGAGAGTGTTAGAAAGAGAGTTTAAAGCTACCAAGAAAGCTGTAATAAATCTGGAATAAAGGTATACTGCATTCACTACATAATGAAATGAATGAGACAGCCACAACCAAAGAGTGAAATGTCTTTAATAAAGTACAGAACCTGGACTGTGTCTGTCCCACAATTTGTGTATGTTGCTGTACCCTTGCATTATGGAGATAGTATGGTTGTATGAAATGCTGAACATCCACAGTTGTCTAGACCCAAATAAATCAAATGTAGCAGGATGCTTTACCTGAACACAGCCAGATATGAACATATATGAATAAAAATGGAATGTATATTAATGTAGCAGTAACATTCCCATCACTAACATTCCTAAGGTTACATACAGGAAACTGTACTAATACATGTAGGGGATATATATCTGCATCTACTAGGAATGTACAGTATATGTGTAGGTAGTTTAAGTTGTTAATGTAATATTTCTCCACCCTACCCTATTTTCACAAATTATGCCATTCCACACCAAACTGGGTATGTGTATTCACAATTAATTCCCATGGACATTTGTCCTGTTGGTTTATACATATCTGCATGTACGTTGATGCATGTGCCCTGTTCACATATCCAAACCTGATGGCCTGTTGCCACCAATCAACCTTGCATGCTGTTGAAATGTCCACTGTTGTTCTAAATATGCATGTGTTATGCTTGCTGCTCAATTTTCAGAATTCATGTGTGTTTGGTTAATGGGAATACTGATGCATGCTGTTACAACTAATTTTGAATGGTGTTGTTTGTTACTAACCCAAAATACCATAAAATACTGCTAAACATAGGACAACAGGGAAGGCAGGTTCCAGCGGACCCACCTCTCCCACCTCAGCTGGCGAGTGCACCTGGCACCAGTGCCCAGGCCAGGACCTCCTCCTCCGGTGGCCCTGTGCCACCTTCGGGTGGAAGCACTGCAGGGGACGGGGCTCATCCCCCCTCTGCAAGCATGGCCGGAGGAGAGCCTCCACTCACCCTCTATACGGTCCGGTCTGTGGTGCGTAGTGAGATCAGGCGTTCTGTGACTGATCCCCTACGCCAGTTTGAGGCGAGAGTGGCGCAACTCATGGGTGTGCCTGCCCGTCCTATCCAGCTCCCAGCACAGCCCCAGCCTGGGCTGTGAAGGCGCAGTGGTAACTGCCCATGGGTGGGGATCTCAGTTCCACTGTTGCCATCTGTGGGCTCATGGGCTTGCGATATCCAAACATCCGTCCCCGTCAATTGTGTTTAGCCCCCACATGTGTCATACTCCGCCCCTGTATGCATCTTGTTTGTCTTGTCTGTTAACCTCCCCAACCTACCTCCTCAAATATACCTACTTCCTGTACCTCACATTCCACTCTCACCTGAAAAAAAAAAAAAAAAGAGGGCACTCTGTTCCCACAAAAAAATTACGCCCCATACATTGCTGCCCATTTCGCATACATGTCTGCTGGACATGTAAACTGATAATTACAATTGGCTGTACAACATATTTTGTTGTCCTCACCCCTCTCTCAGGAATGGAAGGTGTCAAATGTCACTCTAAATTTCTAACATATGCACAGCTGTTGCTGGTAAAGAATTGGGCAGCTATGGGCCTTCCCTACATCCTTCCTGCACATCCCAAGCTTGTTTTCCTACTGTCCTGCCCTCTTTGTGCCCCCCTTTTTCACCACTTTCCTATTTCCCCATTTTCTTTTCTTTAAAAGAAAATAGCGCGGGTGTTAGCGGGAGTAAGCACTTTTAAGCAGTAGTCAGTGGGTGTGCACGTGTGTGCCCTTAGCTAAGCTTAGATAAGCATAGCTAAGCGTCACGCAAACTCATGCAAACCCGCTTACAACTGCTTAAAAGTGCCTTAGTCACTCTGTATGACAAGGCCTGTAGTCTGCTCATCAGCAAAATAAAATACCCCTGTCAGTCTCGGACCCCGGACCTTGGAAACACTAGACTGCATGAATTACTACTGAGCCACAGCAGATATACAAGAACTTGGTGCTGAAAGAAATATATCATGAAATACAAGGAGTGAACGTAAAGGGAAAATAGGAAGGCCATTACACAAAGCTTGTTCTGTGTATCTTTACTGGCAATTCTTGTGGAATTGCATTACATTAGTGTGATAAGAGAAACAGCCATGCTAGTAGGTAATAATGTTACAGTAGCACCTTACAAACCTCACACAGTATCAGAGCAGGATAAACACCGCCATATTTGAATAGGTAAGAGGCCAGACCTCCCAACTGTGACTGATTTACAGGGATGTCCCTGATTTGCAAACAAATGTTAACTGTGCCCCACTGACTCCTTGTGAAATGTACTCACAGTAGGCAGAAAGGTGGGGAATCCCACATAATGATAACTGTCAATAAGTTACAGTAGACACTACTTGCATGTCAGAAATGGTGTAGTAATACATATGCTCAAAATACCCCACAGCCACAACTGCAGAATATCTGAAATATATCACGGGTGTATCCCACTGATATGTACTGAGAGCCCTGAGGTTGGTCAAATATATACCTGAGAGTATCTGAGGCCTGGAAGTGTCAGAAACACACAGGCATATCAGCCTGTTTGCTGTTAAACACTCTGCGAATAGCTGTAGAATTACTTCCACAAGCATGCCCTTATGTAGGAGTACAACACAGAAATATCAAAGGATGTAGCCATCTAACATACTAATGACAGTATAGCAGTTCACAAGCACTGCATGTGCCTGATATTCATACTTGTTAGTACAATATACTTAGTTGTCCTCACCCCTCTCTCAGGGGTGGAAGGTTTCAAATGTCACAGCAAATGTCAAACATATGTACAGCTATTGCAGTTAAAGAAATGTGCAGCTATGGACCTTCCCTACACCCAGCCTGCACATCCCTAGCTGGTGTCCCCACTGACTTCCTGCTTCCCGCTTACAACTGTTTAAAAGTGCCTTATTCACTCTGTATGACAAGGCCCCAGTACTGCTCAGCAGCAAAATAAAATATCTTTGTAAGTGTCAAACCCCAGACCGTGGGCTCACCAGACTGCATGAAGTACCACCAAGCCACAGCAAACATATAAGAACTTAGTGCTGAAAGAAATATATCATGCATTACAAGGAGTGAATGTAAATGGAAAATAGGAAAGCCATAGCAACACATTCCAGTAAAGACAAATATCAGGCATTCAAGGAGTGAATGTAAAGGGAAAATAGAAAATCCATAGCAACACATTGCAAGAACTACTGTTGTATGCCAGTTAATCCACAAATCCCACAGTACTATAAGGTACACATCTGTGTCGTCATACATTTGTGTGTTGTATGTATGTGTAATGTGTGTGTAATGATGCCTGTACCATGGCCACAATCACATGTGTGTTACAGGGTATGTGTGTGTACCTGGCAGAATGTATACTCTGTGACAGCAGTATGCTGGCTATATTAACAACTGTGCACATATGTCAGGTAGGGGTATGGCATCAAAGACTAGGGGTGGATTACCATTTAAACTGTAAATGTGCATTGCATTCATTGCATGGGATGACATTATTCTTCATCCATTAGCTTGATACATACCCCCAGTGTGAGGTTGTGCATTGTATCCCAAACAGTGTGCCGAGTGCTGGTCTATACTAGTTTGTTGTATGTAGTGTGGCAGGCACTGTCAGACAGTTGTGGGCTGAGCACTGATATGTGGTATCAAACATGTGTATCCCCTGATAGACAGACAGATGCTATATATGGCAGTTAAGTGATATCAGTACATTAGAATATTAAGTGTGCCACATGACTTGCTCACATATTTTTCTTTTCCTTCCAGGGAGATGGTGCATCAGCGTAACCCACCTTATACAGCAGCAGAGGATCAGGAGATCCACCAGAGCCTGGTGCAGAATTTCCCTGTGCTGTTTTCCAGGACCAGCCAGAACCAGCATGAGAGGGCTGCACTGTGGCAAGATCTTGTCCGTTGGGTAAATGACATAGGCATGCATAACTGGACATATGAGCAGGTACGCCATCACTGCAGTGATTTAATCAGACATGTCCGGCAGCGTGCATCTGATATCCACAGACAACAGCTCACCACAGGTGGTGGGGTACCTATCCACCCCCCCTCTCCAGTGTGGAGGAGCACCTCCTAAGTGTTGTGGCTCCAGGCCAACAACAACAACATCCACAAACATGTGTCATCATGGAGGCCAGAGCCACCCAGCATGTTGAAATGGAGTGTGCAGGTAACATGCCAGATTTGTAGTTGACTGGTATCTGTATTGGTAGTTTATGCATGCGTGAGATATGTACTGTGTGTGTAGCTGTTAACCTGCCTATTCTTCTGCAAGATTGATATTCTGAGCATAATCTGTACAACTGTGAAAACCACCTGTTGTACTACTGTACTTTATCATACTCACAGTATCAATGGCACAGTTGTGGCCACTGGCAATCACTGTCATATTTTTGCAGGTCCCGCTGGAGTGACAGCAAGGCAGCCAATCCATGCTGGTGAGTGTGTAATAACAATACTATTGCTAATGACATGTGCATGTCATATGGAGGTGTAGTGTGTGCACATGTAACACCTACGCATAATGCATGCTGTGCATGTGTGCTGTGAGACTATGCATATCCCATTATTCTCAGTAGCTGCCTCACTCACATGCAATACACAGAGCATGACACACATGTGTGGCAACACAGTACTGGACATTGTATAGGCATATCTGATACACATGTACACAACACACACATGTTTGGCATAGACACTACACCTTAGCCTGCTACACAGGTCCAATTATGACACCTGCTGTATGGCCACCCTTCAGTATCCCACTTATCCTCTACACAGCACACATAATATACCTGAGGGGTAGAGGCCTACCATGTCTTTGAGCAACAGTCTTGAACAAATAATACATTCATGTTAGGCAATGCTCACTATTGGCCACCTTACACACCCATGTAACAAGTGGCTGTGTAATTGTGGATGTAGTCACGTTACTGCACTTCAGGCACAGCATGCTAGCTGCCTGTCTGGCACACATTATTATTGTTGACTCACCACAAGAAGCATGTTGATCATGGCTCATGTTACTACACCACATCCAGTTCCACTGACCATAAAAGTACACATAGCAGTTATTGCATAGCACTGTCATGTGTTGTGTGTGTGTGTGTGTGTGTGTGTGTGTGTGTGTGTGTGTGTGTGTGTGTGTGTGTGTGTGTGTGTGTGTGTGTGTGTGCAAATATATGCACCCACAGCCTGTAACACTTGCACAACATTGTCATGTCCTTGTACACATTGTGTCCCAGGATGGAGACAATCACTGAACAACTACACACAACCATCAAGTACACGTATACTGTTATTAACAAGGGCTGTCTACACTTGCACTGCATGTTCCTGTGCAACACATAATCTGCATGCTGACACGTGTGCAGTGATGTTATTCCTTGTGATACTGTCACCCACCCTCAAACAGTATTGTGTATGTGTTGGATTGCAGGTGTGTCTGTGTTTGTATCTGCTGTACTGAGGAGTGTGCCTGTGTGCATGTGTGTATGTGTGCATGTGCGCCTGTGTGCATTTGTGCATGTGCGCCTGTGTGCATGTGTACCTATGTGCATGTGTGCCTGTGTGCATGTGCGCCTGTGTGCATGTGTGCATGTGTGCTAACATTGTGTACACATTTGTAAACTGTGTTTCCTATCTTCCTCTCACAGGTTCTGATGTTGCTCTGGTGGAGTGCAGCAGGGAACCTGAAGCCACTGCTGGGGATAGTGATAATGATGATACATGTGTAATGGCACAGGGAGGTGTGACAGGGTCTGTCGTTGGTCAGCCAATTGACACTACACAGCAGTCAACCCCATCAATGCGCACAGTCATCCTGCCGATACATCCATTGTCACCAATGTCCTTAGCTGAGGGACAGCATACAGTGGGCATTGACCAGGGTAGTGTGGTATCATTGGCACATGCATCCCCTCACAGCAGCCATGGCCAGATTCCTGACATGGTACCACACAGGCAGATGTCCAGGGGTTCTCGTGGGAGCATCCGTGGTTGTACTGCCCCTGTCAGACGTGCCCACAGAGGTCTTTCAACCTCAGCTATGTTCTGGGCTGTAATGCAGGCACAGGCACGTATGGAACGGTACACCAGACAGGGTCTGAGGGAGCTTTAGAGCACATCGCACTGCTATGAATGACACTATGCGTGACGTTGCGGCTGCCATCCGTAATTTCAGTGAGGTCATTGACAGACGTTGGGGGAACACATTAGATCTCTTCCACAACTACATGTCCAGGAGCCAGGACAGTGCAGGACGGTTGAGGCTTCGACGTGGACGTATGCCAGCAACATCATCAGCTGGCAGTCATCGCGGATGACAACAAACCCTCAGCCGCTCCCATAGTGCCAGTACCAGCCCCAGCAATGTTGGGTCTGTGCTGTCATTATACCGTCCTAGAAGACCACGTGCATGTGGCTCTGGACAGTCCCAGCAGGGACATGTGTCCAGTCAACAACCCACTGCTTCTGATGACAGTACCCAGTCTGGCTTAGTACCTGATACTGTCCGTAGCACCCCTGCCAGGCACAGGTACAGTGTCCGTGGCCAGAGACAGTGATCTGTATGACCTGCAGGTACAGTCTATGGCTGTCCACAAACACCCGTATATGGCAGCCACGTGGTGGAACTGTGTGAAAGCATACACACACACATAATGCTAACACCTAGGGCTAACACATACACACACACACACACATTGCATCAACATTGCCCCATGTTGTACTGTTGTCCCTCACTAACACACACACACATACATGTTGATTGGATGTGTCAATGGCAGACTCTGGCAAACCAAGTACACACCCTGTGCATATGATCAAATTGTGCCACCTTCTGCCATCTGTAACATTGATGCAGGAACAGGATAGCATGGTGCTGATGCACAGGGTGACTACATAGCACTGTAGTAATAATATCATGTTGTTAACAGTACAGTGTAATGATATTGTTGTGGGTATATTCGAGCATGCATGATGCATTAACTATCATTGTCATTGTAGTTTTGTATACACCAGTGTTAATTCCCAAAGTGTACTGTCTGCACATGTGCCACGTGGCTGTTGTGTGTACCTTTGCCTGCATGTGTTGGGGTGCGGACAGTACATATGTGATGTTTGCAGCACAGAGTTGCAGGTGTACATTTGTGAACATGGTTAGCATGGAACATGACATGGTTTGACAGTATGCTGTGGGTGATACGGTTTCCATATGTCAATGGTCTGCATTCTGGTACTATACACAGCCTACATAGCCTGACATTCCGTGGTCATTACATGCTGTCTCCTCAACTGATACACAGATGTAGGAACCTGGTGTCAGTGATATCCCTGCAGTACTACACTATACCATTAGCCATTCTTACTGAGCCCCACACATCCCTGGGAACAATACTCTTTGGCATATAGCAGTCTCACGTACATGTCAACACACTACGGATATGTCCATCCATGACTGCAAATGCATACAGTGGCCTACAATGCATTCTACACATGACACACCTAACCACCACAAGGGTGTCATACAGACAGATACCTGTTGTCCAAGCCATGCTGTATTGCTGTAACGCAACTGTAGCATTGTCATCGGCATGTAGTTAGCATAGTATTCCAACAGAACCATGTAGGTGGTAGCACCCATCATGTAGAATGGGTAATGGTGTGTACATGTGGACAAGTGTTATCTTGTCTATCCTGTGATATTCACATTTCCAAAGGTATTCTGCAGTCCCTCGGTGTATCACCTAAGCAAGAGGGTGTCTGTATGCATATCTGCAGCAGTTGCCATACACCTACACTGGATGTCCATCACTCACAGACTTTGCTGTGTTTTAACATGTCTGACATATACTCCAGACATGAACCCTCACCCACATTAATCTATCAAAGCTTTCATGGGTTTGTGTCACATAGTTGGCCTAGGACACAGATCATTGCAGTAGCCTGCATTGTCACCAACATACATGTATGGCCTAAGGTCTGGTAAGCTGCGGCACATGCTGGCAAAGGTAACAACTGTAATCATATGAGGCAGGCTTCACACATAGGAACTATTAAAGGTCACAGGTACATATCTGTATGTGGCACACACATACCTGATGTGTGCATTGAAATTACTGTTATAATAATATGTCATACAATAATAAAAGCAAAACACACAACACATTGACAAACTGTGTGACAAACACAGACATGTCATTTGCAGGATTCAAACCCCTATCTAGCTGTGTTATGATACTTGAAAGAGGCGCATTAGCGCAGCGCGCTATTCGCATCAGCGGATGACTTCCCTTCTCCTGCTGTATTTATAGGGTGCTGACATCATCAGTCTTTCCAAAGAGGAATGTACATCTTTTAGCATGTTATCCCAGTCTTCAAAAAGGCCATTCTTTTCACAGAGAGTTGCATACATACATACCCCCCTGTCACCCCACACCCAGCATTTGCAGGATTCAAAACCCTATCTAACTATGTTATGATACTTGAAAAGGACACATTAGTGCAGTGAGCTATTCGCATTACTGGATGACTTCCTTTCTCCTGCTGTATTTATAGGGTGCTGACATCAGTAGTCTTTCCAAAGAGGAATGTACATCTTTTAGCATGTTATCCCAGTCTTCAAAAAGGCCATTCTTTTCACAGAGAGTTGCATACATACATACCCCCCTGCCACCCCACACCCAGCATTTACAAGATTCAAACCCCTACCTAACTAGGTTATGATACTTGAGAGAGACGCATTAGCGTAGCACGCTATTCACATTACTAGATGATTTCCCTTCTCCTGCTGTATTTATAGGGTGCTGACATCATCAGTCTTTCCAAAGAGGAATGTACATCTTTTACTATCCCTCAGTATGGGGGATAACAATATCTGTGCATTAACAGACGCCTAGTTCAGGGTCACATATGCACACTGGCACTGTCAGGTTATGTTCTATACCATGCTTCGTGATCACAGGACTTGTAACACACAACACAAGTAGGGGGTGTATCCATATACATCACAGATACACACACCTCTGGGTTGATACCACTGCACTAAGCATGACAGGCCATACATATACAACTACCATTGTGCAAAACCGCCTTTTGGTTTGGTGTGTAGTTCAGACCACCCCCCCCCCCATACCCAGGAACCGCACCCGGCTTTCCTGGGAACAGTGTAGGATATGAAGGTCTTCACACACACCATTATAGTGGTTGACTTCAGGTACACAAATATTGACTGGGGATACTACTCAGGCCCTCAACAACATCACCCTACAGCCACTACAATTTGTGGATCCATGTGCTATGGCACAACTAGTCACCACACCCACAAGGGGGAATACATATTGGACCTGATCATTACCAACATGGGGACTCTATGTTCCACACGAGAGGTAGAACCCTCATTGTTAAGATCAGACCATAAACAACTTTCCCTGGACATCCATATCCCATCCCCACCCCCAGCCAAGGAAATCACTGTAAAGAATTTCTCAAAAGCAGACTTTGCACTTGTGAAGACTGGGGTGGAATACTTCAAAGGCCCTGTGCTGGAGGATAATACAGCCCAATCTGTAGAATCCTTTACAAACACATTGTATGAGCACCTGCAGGTATGCATTGATCATGCTATCCCAAATAAAACCATGACTCCTCCAAAACAGGAGACCTGTCTGGTTGACCCCGGCCATATATAAGCTGTACAACAGAAGGAGGAAGCTACTACATAACAGAGCAATATCCCACAGAGGGAGGACATCTCTGAACAGTTTTGGCAAGACACTTCAATCCCTCATATAATCATCACTTGCACATTGTGACAGTGAAATTGACCAGACACTACAGATAATCACAAGGCCTTCTTTAGTTATGTCAGGAATATGTGTGGAAACAACACAGATATGCTCTGAATTGTTGCATAACAGCACAAAATATGCCAAACCTACGGACATAGCCTACACCCTGGCAGACAGAGTCTGCACAAACACCCCCCCCTTACCCCCCAAGGGTACAGATGCCCATCCCAAATGAATGTAACCTCCCTGACATCACAGATGCACAGGTGACAGGTGCCCTCTCCACAGCAAATAACACAGCATATGTATGGGACCGGACGGTGTCCCAGGCTGTGTCCTACACGAGCTTTGAGTAGAACTGAACACTCACATTAAGTCACTGTTCCAACTTAGCCTTACTACAGGATATGTATCCTGAGAATGGCATACAGATACAGTGCTCCCACTCCACAAAGGTGGTGCCACAACGGACCACAGGAACTATCACCCCATAAGCCTGACTAGTGTGGTAGAAAAAGCTATGGAGCGTATTATCATGGAAGTCATAATCAAAAACATTGCGAGCCTCCAGACAGTGGATCATACACAATCCGGCTTTGTTAAGGGCAGATCTTGCCTCTTACACATAGTTCATATCTTTGAAATGGTTACTGAAGCCATGGATGAGGACAAGGTAGTTCACACAGTCTACCTGTACCTTGCAGAAGCCTGCAACACAATACCCCACTCAGGCATCATACATATGCTTACCAGCTTAAATATCAACCCCTATATCACTAGATGTGTTGCTATCTGCCTCAGGGATGGAACCCACATGATCAGAATTGCAGGTGCCATGTCCAGTTCCAGACCAGATACAACTGGTGTCTCACTGGGCTCAGTTGTGGGACCTGTCCTGTTCGGTATGTACTTCTCTGAGGTTCAGACTAACATGGGGGGATTATGTCTAACAAACGTCACAGATGACTGCTAACCGGGGGCCATTAGCAACACTGCAGCTGACACATGCTTCCTCCATAAGGGTCTCACAGAGATGGATGCTTGTTGCCAGAGCCATGGCCTCGTGCTAAATTCTAAGACATGCATAGTCATCCCCTTTGGGGAAAACAAGGTGCACACAAATCACCACATAAGTGGTAATCTATTAAGTACAGAAGATGTATTTACAGATTTGGGTACCAACATAGATCGTAACCTCTCCTTTGCTAATCACATTGACAGAGTCATTGCAAAGACCTTTATATAGCCCTCCTTATCACATGGGGGTTTGCATGTAGATCATGGGAGGTCATTGTGGCCCTCTACTAGTCACTCATCAGGCCCATGTTTGACTACAATGGCCCTTTTGGGGTGTACCTTACCCAACACCTGCAGCAACTACAGTGTCCACAACAATACCTCCCCAAGAGGATCATGGGCTATACACAGATGTCCTATGCAGCTCAACTAATGGATCTCCAGCTCTACTCAGTTCCTTAATGCCTACTCAGAGGTAATCTATGCCTGACGTACACAGCCATGTCAAACCCAGAAGTAATGGACATGCTCCATCTCATAACATCCAAGACCCTTAGAGCTACACACTCCAGGGACTTAAACCTCAGCACAAAACTAAATAGGACATGCTGCAGGGACAGATGCATTACCCAGAGGCTCCCCTCACTCCGGAATTGAATCCCAATTAAAGTTAGACATAGCCCCTCGCCAGCCCTCTTCCAGCAAAATCCAGCCGCATGGATGGGAAATTGCATATTCACCCCTGGGATCTCCACTGTGTCCCTGCTTGACAGAGGCACAGCAAACTAGCCTTGAAGGGTGCCTTCTGTGACCTACTTTACAGAGGCACAGTAGGCTACTCTACTGGGGAGGCGGACGCCAAATACACTCTGCCTAGGCTTATGAATTCCCTAGGGCAGACAGCCTAGCATCGACCTCTGCACCTATGTTTATGTTGGGGATGCACAATATTTGTTGCTGATACTGTTTGCAGGTCTTTATTGCCGCAGCTTTCCCAGTTTCTATGAACAACTTGTGTATCTGCGTAACATGTTTGATCATGACAGGGTTCCAGTATATTAATATATGTGTCTGTTGTCATTTAACTGTGTGCACAGGGCAGATTGCGGGATCGTGGGAGGTTCCTGGCTTAACACATACAACTGCCAGATATGTGTGGCCGACTTCTATACTCAGACATGGCCTAAGTCTGTGAGCATGCCCAGTTCAGGCTTTCCATGGTTTGTTGCCTGACATATGTCTCATTTATCCAAGTGTGTGAGCATGCCCAGTGTGACATTTCCATATGTTGTGATCTGAAGTCCACTACATTTGTGGCTGTGTGTGAACATGACCAATACTGACATTTATACTGTGTGTGTTGGAAGTCATGTTGTGTTCTTACTGCCAGACTCCTTTGTGTCATAACTCAACAGGGATTGTGCTGTGCCTGCAGGGTTTCCATGGGATAGTTTGCAAAGACTTGTCAACATTCTTTCATACTGGCTGAACACTGCAATACCGTCATGGTGTAGTGGTTCAGTACTTTCACTAGGGTGCACAGTATCATGGGTTTGAGTCCCATCACTGCATTAAATGCTTATACTGAGCAGACCAGACTGGTTAAGGGCCAGTTGGGCAACTATGAGCATGTTGCATTTTGTTCAGCTATGGCCTACTTAAACCAGGCTTGTCCGACATTGCTGTATATTCGCCAACTTGGGTGGACATTGCCATACATTACTCCACATTGACCACAGTTGTACTAGTTGGTGTGTGTGATTCTATTCATAGGTTCATACTAGGCTATCTGCCCTAGGGTATTTATAATCCTAGCCAGAGTGTGTTTGGCTTTCAACACACATTTTAAGTGGAGTTTGCCATGACATTTTTCAAGGTTAGTATACTGTGCCTCTGTCTAACAGTGACATAGAAGCGATACCCAGGGTAAACCTACAATCTCCCATCCACTAATCCAGATTCCTCTTGAAGAGAGTCAATGAGGGACTCTGGCTAACCTGGAGTGGGAGTTTACTCAAGAGTGGAGGGAGCCTCTGGGTTATGAATCTGTCACTCCAGCATGTCCTATTTATTTCAGTCCTAAGGTTCAGGTCTCTTGAGCGCGTAGCTTGATGGGATTCTGATTTTCCAAGGTGCAGCATGTCCATTGATTCCAGGTTGGACATGGCTTTATACATCAGGTACAGATCACCTCTGGGCAAGCAGTATGCCACTGAGTGGAGCTGCAGTTTCTTTAACCGGGCAGCAAATGGTATGTGTTTGTGCCCTTTAATCCTCCTGGTGAGGTACTTTTGTGGTCTTTCCAGCTGCTGCAGGTGTCTGATAAGGTACAGCCCACAAGGGGCATTGTACTCAATTATGGGCCTGATGTGGGATGAGTAAAGAGGCACGATGACCTCCCCTGATCTAGATGTGAATACCTTCATGATTAGGTGGGCTATATGAAATGTTTTTCTAAACACTTTGGCCACGTGGTTGTCAAATGTGAGATTGCTATCAACTTGGGTCCCCAGGTCCCTTATCACTTCTTTCATACTTAATGGGTTACCACCTATGTGGTAATTTGTTGGCACTTAGTTTTTGCCAAAGGGGATGACTATACACTTTTTAGCGTTTAGCTTGAGGACATGGCTCTGGCACCAGTTGTCTGTTTCTATGAGGCTTTTTTGTAGGATGCTTGTGTCAGCTGGAGGGTCGATTATGGCGCCCAGTTTGCAGTCATCTGCAAACTTGTTCAGCCACAGTCCTTCTGTGTTGGCCTGTACCTCCGAGAAATATATACCAAACAAGGGAGGTCCCAGGACTGAGCCTTGTGGGATGCCACTTGTAGCTGGTTTGGGGTCTGACATGGCTCCAGCATTTCTGACCATGTGTGTTCTGTCCTTGAGCCAGTTTGCAACCCATCTAGTGACATAGGGGTTTATATTGAAGCTGGTGAGCTTATCTATAATGACCAAGTGGGGTATTGTATGGAAGGCTTTTGCGAGGTCCAGGTAGGCTGTGTGGACCACCTTCCCCTCGTCAATGGCCTTGGTGACTGTTTCAAATGACTCAACCAGGTTTAAGAGGCAGGATCTGCCCTTAACAAAGCCAAACTGGGTAGGATCCAGTGTCTGTAGGTCCCCAATATCTTTATTTCTGAAGTCCATGATGATCCTTTCCATAGCTTTGCAGACCAAGCTACTCAGGCTTCTGGTCCAATAGTCTGCAGTATCCATTGAGGCACCACCTTTGTGGAGAGGGATCACTGTTGCTGTACACTGCTCTTTGGGTACATATCCTGTAGTAAGGCTGAGATTGAACAGTGGTTTTATGTTTGTGTTCAATTCTTCTTGGGGTTCATGTTGGACACAGCCCAGGACACTGTCTGGTCCCATTGATGCTGTGTGATTTGCTTTGGAGAGGCTGGCTGTTACCTGGGCATCTGAGATATCAGGGGGCCAGCACTCTGCTGGGATAGATATTTGCCCTTTTGGTGGGGGGGGGGAGTTTGCACTGAACCTGTCAGCTCAGATGTTGGCAATGTCTGTGGGTTTGGTGTATTGTTTGTCATTTTGGACTAATTCTGAGCATATCTGGGAATTCCCACCTAGGTTCCTACCATAACTACCATAACTAAAGAAAGCCTTGTGATTATCCTTAGTGTCCTGTACAATTTTTATCTCAGTGATGGCCTTAGACGATTTTATGTGTGGCCGTAGTTTTTCAGTAATACTGATCAGAGATGCCTTCCCTTTTTGGGATTTTGCTCTATCATATAGTAGCTTCCTCCTTGTATTGTATGTTTTTTTATGGCTGGGGACCACCAGACAGGATGTCTGCCTTTGGAGGATTGGATCTTGGTTTTATTTGGGATTGCATGATCCATGGATTCCTGAAGGTGTTCATAGAATGTGTTTATAATGGGTTCTGAGGTCTGGGCCGTATTTTCCACAGGCACAGGGGCTGTGAAGGATTCTACCTTGGTTTTGAGGAGTGTGACATTTGCCTTAGTGAAATTTTTCACTGTGGTTTTCTGGCCATGGGCTGGGGTCGGGATGTGAATATCCAGTGAGATTACTCTATGGTCTGATCTTACCAGTGAAGGATACACTTCTTGTCTTGGGCATAGAGTCCACATGTTGGTGATGATCAGGTCCAGTATGTTTTTCCTCTTGTGGGAGTGGTAGCAAGTTGTTCCATAGCATTTGAGTTTATAAATTCTAGGAACCTTTGGGCTAGGGTGTTGCAGCTAGGGTAATGCTCCCAGTCTATGTTTGGGTAGTTGAAGTCGCCCAATATAATGGTGTTTGGGGAGACCTTCATATTTTCATGTGTTCTCCAGTCAGCCAAGTGTGGTTCCAAGTGTGGCTATGAACTGGAAGGCGGTTTTACCCACTGTTAGTTGCACATGGATAGTCTCTGATGCTTCATGCTGTGCCACCAACCTGGGGGTGTGGGTATCTTTGACAAATATTGATACTCACCCTCCTTTTGTAGTTTGTTCCATATTTTGTGGCTGTATAGCATGGTATGAGGTGTAACCTGTTAGTGCTAGGGTGCTCTTGGGAGCCTTGAACCAGGTTTCTGTTACTGCACAGATATCAACATTCTCCATGCTGTGGAGAGTTTGGAGTGCATGCATCTTGCAGTTTAGACTTCTGGTATTGAGTAGCATTACGTCTAGTTTCTTATCCCTTGTGATACCTATGGAGGTGGGTTTGTCTTTTGAGCCTTACCTAAAAAAGGCACTATGGGGGTGACAAAAGCCTTTGGCAATATCCAAAAGGCCACAGGTGACAGGTGAAAGCCATCCCCAGCAAAGCATCATGTCTTGTCGAGCATGTCATCCCAGGCTGACAGGCATTGGATCCCCTTTCACTGACACCAATACTTAAGACAATTGTTGTAATTGATCATCTTGTCTTCGTATTGTGGCATCATGTTTGGTGAGGGTAGGATGATACTCAAGGTCATCAAGTTTGCATATACTACATGGTGGTAAATGCTGTTTAGCACTACCTTACATTGCTTAACACATGGCCATCATGCCTCAGGTGGTGCTGCAGGGCTGCCTATGTCGGATGCACATACTACACTCCCTGCACATGTTTGAAAGCAGGTTGTGTCAACTTAGGCATCCCTTTCACTATATGTGGGAGTCAGAGAGAGGTATAATTTCCAGGGTTCCTACTGAGCCAGTGTATGTGCTATGCGTTGCCTCTTTGCCAAGGCCAAGGCATACTGGGCATGCCTCCTTCTGCCTACTGGGGCAGGCTCAGGTTGTTCCTCCTCCGAGTCACGCTCTGCCTGTGATGGCCTTGGCAATGGTGGGGGGCTGTTTGGTCCAGGCCTATGCTGGTCCTGCTGCAGCTGTTTTCACAGAATCATATTATGTATCATAGCACATACTATGACAATTTGGGTACATGTAGTTGGTGAGTATTGCAAGGCTCCATCAGATGTGTCCAGGTACCGGAACCGTGACTTGAGCAACCCAAACACACGCTCAATTACATTTCGTGTTTGTGCATGTGCCTCATTATGGCGTTCCTGTTCAGGTGTGTGTGCATTTCTGATGGGTGTCATCAGCCATGGCTCCAGTGCATAGCCAGCATCCCCCACTAAGTGACCATGTGGGATGTCCCCATTGGCAAATGTCTGGTACAGCTGCATCAGATGCCAGATATGGGAATCACACACGACCTGGCAGTTGATGGAGGGGAAGCCCTTGCAGTTAATGTAGGCCCTACCCCGCTCACCGGCTGGTGCTTTGATGCATATATGCGTGCAGTCTATTGCACCCACTACCTCAGGGTATTCTGCTATTTGCTGGAAGAGACGCATATTGCTGGCCAATACCTCACGGGAATTGGGGAAATATACCTGATCACCGACATGTGCTGACATGGCATCCAGGAACTGGTGCAGTACCCTGGATGCTGATGCCTGTGATATCCCCATCATATCACCAGTTGGTCTCTGGAAGGTACCTGTTGCTAGTATTCTTAGGCCAACACATACCTTGGTTTCCACTGGGATGGGTTCCCCTCTGTTGGTTTTGTGTGTGAGGTGTGGCCTGCACAGCTCAACAATTTGCTGCAGGAGGTCTCTGTCCACTCTATAGCGCTCCACTATCTCCAGCTCATGTGACCCCTGGTAGGTGACCCTGGGCCTGTACACTCTTCTCTGTCTCCTCACTGTGGGTTGTCTGGCAGCATTTGCATTGTCACCACCCTCAGCATGTTGCATTTGTCGCCTTATAACAGCAATGGCAGCCCCTAGCATTTTCTGTCTGAGTGAAGCTTTTTCAGTTTTCACTTCTAGTAGCTTACTCCAGTGTTGCAGTGTCTCTTGAGAGAAACAAACTGCACTGTTGTTTGCAGAGTTTTAAATGCTGGGCTGGGCTAGTGTTCTGTCTGTGTAACTGCCTGATTCTGATTGTTTTCACCTGCTAGCTCTACTAGTATTCCCTGGTAGCTTCCTACTATTTCTTGTGCTTCCTTTTTCCTTTCTGTTTCCTCAGGGGGGAGCGACGCGCATACAAGTGCAAACACGCTCACAGTAGCTCACACGCACGCACACATGCTTAGACGGACTAAAACTTGCTTATTTGGGTTAAAACGCACGCACACCAGCGCAAACACACTTACAGGTCTTTAAACAGCCTTATACATGCTTACTCCGGCTTACACGCACACACTCACGCTTTCACGTGCACACTCTGTCTTACTCGGGTTTACAGGCGCACACACGCACGCATACCCGCTCAGCAAAAAACTTTGGTGTTATCCACAGTATACACTTTCCATTTCTTGGCTTTCCCTGGCCTACCTGTTGACACACCTCTTTCCATGATGTCTACCTGACAGCTGACACATGCCACTCTGCTCCTATGAGCTTCACTACTTTCATACATACCCCCCTTGTGATGTCACCTATCTCCTACTCTGTTACTCCCCATATCCTACTCCTACACTCCACTGACTGTGCTCATTTGATATGTAAAGGTGTGATTCACTATCCTAACACTCATTTACATAGGATTGCCTACTAATGCTTGGTTACATGTCTTAGACTGGGCTTCTCCCCTTAGCAACCCCTACTCGGTGGCCATGTTGTCTTCAGCCTGCTATTCCCTTACATTGTAATTTAACAGTTTTCATAGATTCCATGTTTGTGGCTTTTATTTTCTTATTTTATAATTTTTTTAGCGTACCCCATTTGCGCGGCGCTGTGCTACGCTTAAACATTGGAAATCGCCGAAAAAAAAGTATTTTTATTTTAATTTTGCATCTGGGAACATTTCCAATGGCCATATATTTGGCCATTGGCATGCTTCCTCAACTATATGCAACCTTTATTTGGAGCTGACAAGGCTCCATTGTGCTATTTGCAGAACGGTACTCAAGTTGTCAACTGAGTACATTTCTGCAGCTAACACGGCTCCTACTCGGACAGGTTTGTGCTTCCTGGATCGCAAATTTACCTCATTTGCATGCCTTTCGGCTGCAAGTGAGGTAATTTGCATATCCCAGCCCTGTCCATGTAGGAGACATTTTAGGAGCTCTCTTACATGCCCCTACAAGCTGTTCCTGGATCACTCATCGGACATGATGGCTGCATGGAGTCTTACTCTACTCGTACACTCCGTGCAAGCCATCGTGAATCTGGCCCAATGTTTCTCATGGATTTCAGTGATTGTGTTAATTGCCAAAGTTTCCACTGAAAAGGGCTTCAGGTAGTTTGCCTGTATTTTTATGGAATGCAATATCTTGTGTGTTTTCCTCTTGTAGTTTTTGAAATATTTGAAGTTTTTTTTATATATTTTAATAGAGCAGTAATAAGGGTTGTGACCGGTTTGGTTAGTTTCATATCTCAGTTATGCTTTTTTAGCAAGCATAGACAATTGCATAAGATGATATACAAAGAGAGTAAATAAAAACTTTTGATGACACTCCAACAATGTAAACAAATAAAACATATCTGCACATTGTGCAAGTTGTTTGCTTTATCACGCCTTTTATTGGCAGTCTACCATTAGTATGTATTTTGAGATAAACCAGCAGAATTCACATTTTGGCAAAAGCATATATGAAAATGCAATGTTTTCTTCAGGAAAAAAAAACAGAATATTAGCAAAACACACTTTGTTCATTCCTCAGTTCTCGGCTGTTTTTTGAATATAGCCTCCCAGAATAAAAGGTGATCTTTATATTTTTTTTTACTGCACTTTAACTCCTGTGTTTGTGGGTGTGTATCTCCCTTCTCAGGCTCTGTTACTAGGATACTCCAGTGCAGTTTCATGGTTAACCCTTGCAGTCACTACATTAACTTTTCCCACCACAGATGAAAGGACTGCATCATATTGCTCCCCCTACTGATATGAAGAAGGTTGAAGGTGACCTAACATGTTGACCCAAGTGGCCAATCTGAAGAGAAGGCTTGTCAATGTTTTATGTACAGACTGGCACCTTCACTCCTCCAGCCAAATAGCTTATTTATGTCTGTTCTTCATAAAAGCCACCTATGGGAAGACCCAAACGTATTATGTATCCAGACATCTCTGCAATAGCCTTTATTTCTGTGGACAAGAGCATTGTTCAAACTTTAAACATAATTTTTTTGACATTTTTTCCTTTTCTCCTACATATTATCTCTGGGATTATTCAAACACTTAGAAACATTAAAGATTAACTCTACTACTGTATCATGTGTAGGCGTAAGTACTTTAGATCCAGTACTTTGCATATTATACATAATTTGCATATCACTGATTAATCTTACTGTGGTATCATGCATAGGCTAAATTGCCTTACAAATAGTACTTTGCATACAATGCGAGTGTTACAGGGACTCTTAACACAGTAGCACGCACACTGTGGAATTCTCTGTTATCAGTGCTGCATTTATTCAGCAGCAACGCAAAGTAGCTTGCAGTTAAATATCAGGGATGAAAATATGTATAAAATGCTATTCTACTCAGACTGTCCACTGTTCCATTGTTTGCCATGGGTTCTTCTTTACTCTCATACATTGTTACCCATTTTATCCCTAAATAAAGACTTGCCATTTCTCCTAGGAGTATTCATTTGATAGTCCTTCTCTGGTATAGCAGATGACCACCTGGCTGTCATTCTGTGACTGTCAGCCAGGTAAAGTTTCTTTGGACATCTCCAGACATGATGTGATAGAAAACACATTTCATCTGCGCAGGTTGCTCTCCTTTCTTCATGTTGATTTGTTTGCTTGATGCTTGAAACTCAGGTTTTGCTTCTGTCACTTACATCCACTTATTGTCTATCATTTTCCTTCTTTCAGTTAAACTCGTAATTTCTCTTGTTGCTTAACACTTGTGCCTTTCTCCTTCCGGGCTTTCTCTCAAGCCTCCTGTGGATGATAAATCTGCATAACTTTATCCAGCTTTACAGCTTCTTCTTGTTTCACCAAGATGGCTAATGCTTCATCCTCTATCTTAACAGAAGTATTTTCCTGAGACTAAGATGATTACTTCTGTTCACATTTTTAACTTTGTTTTCCAACTTGAGTCCTCTTCTGCATTTCTTTCATTTACAAGTAATAATGTGCTGCCTTAAGTTCCCATAGTTCCTCATGACAGCCTCCAATGAACTTTCAGGAACATTGCAACATAGAAACACATACTAGGAATAACAGAAGGCAAGCAATCATTGGGGCCATAATATGCCTAGTCATAAGTACCTTTAAGCAGACAAACTTAAAAGTTCTTGCCACCCTTGTCAAGCACTTAATACTGCTTATTTCCCAAGTAGAGGAGGGCTTTACATGATACGCCTGGGATAAATTTGTATCTGCCCACCTAGCCATCAAGGCTAACCTGTGGTGGCAACTTATTCAATAGGTTGAGGATACTCTTTGTTAGAAACCTATCCCTCTAGTGAGTCTTTTTATGTTTTGGAATGAATTTAGGTCTATAGTGTGGGTGCTCGTAGAGGGGCAGTCATGGTGGTGCAGTGGTTAGCATTGCCACCTCACAGCAAAAGGTTCTCCGGTTCGATCCTTGGCTGGGGTGCCTTCTGTGCAGAGTCTGCATGTCCTCCCTGTGGCCGCGTGGATTTCCTCCTGGTGCTCCGGTTTCCTCACACATCCCAAAGACATGCTGTAGGTGTATTGGATACTCTAAATTGGCCCTATGCATGATTGTATGCATTTGTGTGTGCCTTCCATGGAAGGTTGGGTGCTGGGCTGGCAACTCGACACTGTAAAACTCCACTGCCAATCATGATCAGACAGGTGATCCACTGTGGTGACCCCTAACCGGGAATAGATGAAAGAAGAAGAAGTGTGGGTGCTTGTAAAAGAACTGATTTTGCAAAAAATAGGAGACTGAACAGAACTAAGTCTGCTATGGCTCAAAAAGCTAGACAGGTCACTCCAGAGCAGTCATTAGGCTACTGATTATAAGGAGAGTTGTGCTAATCTTTTAGGATAGTTGAAGGATTTGAGACCTTTAATTTTCTTTGTTAGAAATCTCTGGAGCCTTTCTTGGCCTTTCTAGGATTTGTACATACCAAACGGGACATTGTATTAAATGAGGGGTTTCATAAGCTAAGAATACAGGGGTTGAGTGGCTTCTTTGACTGTTGAAGATATTCCCTCGGTAATTAACTGGGCAAGATAGAAGGATTTTCTGACTATGGTTCATAGGTTCATAGGTGTGTAATAGGCTAATGGCCCTAGACCCTTTACAAGCCTAGCCCATAGAAGTGCCCTGGCATCATGCCACCCAACATTAGTTCCCAGTGCCTCTATCAAGCAGAGCCACTGGAGTGATCCCCGAGGTGAAATTTCTATTTCCCATCCACTCATCAAGATTTCTTTTGAAGAGGGCCAGTGAGGTGCTCTGCTTGACATGCATGGGAAGTCTATTCCAGAGCATGGGCAGTCTCTGAGTTATGAACAGTGGAAACATGAGGATCAAATGAGAGAGTTGTCCACATAAGTACCCAGGTCTTTTTTGATCATCTCTGTCAGAGGAGAATTACCGATTATAACATATAAGATGGGAGCAGTTTGTTTGCCAAATGCTACTACTCTGTACCTTTTTGCATTTATCATTAGACCATTTTCAGTGCATCAGGTATGTGCATATATCATCCCTTGCTGAGCTGCTTAGTATCAGTGGCTGAGTAGATAACATTACCCAGCTTGTAATCAGCACCAGCAAATGTGATCTGGGATATTGGATTGGATGTCTACAAAATGAATGCCAAACAGGACAAATCCCTGTGGCACCCCACTCATTACTATTTCACATTCAGAGAGACTACCAACAACTTTCACAACCTGACATCTGCTGGATATCTAGTTTTTTGTCTAATATTTCAATAATTACAGTGTGGGGAACAGTATGAAAAGCTTTGGCCAACTCAATATAAACAGTGTGCACAGAAATTAAAAACACCGTTGTAGTAAACTCAGAATACTGACTCTCTCTTTGAGAATTCCTTTTTTCTAGATTTTATCCAGTAGATAACACAATGTCATGTTTTAGTCTGAACTTTAGTAAAACTTTCATACATTGATACCGGCTGTGTAACATTTATTGGCTGTTTTTTTTACCTCTGTGACTGCAATGAATTATCTAACTGAGGATGTCACAGGCTAGTGTGTCTTTCAGCATTGTCTAAATATGTGATTTTATTATGCAGAGATAGTATAGTTTGCAGTAGGTAATTCTGAAAGCTGCTCAACTGAGTGTTAATTTGCTTAGCTACTCTCTATTACACATGTATCCACCACATGAAGTTTTGAAACTTGACTTATTTGGGGTATTATGCCCATCACCAAAAACTCTCTGCACACTGACATAGGTTCATAGGTTCATAGGTTCAAAGGTGCTTACTAGACTAACAACAACAAGGGCCTTTTTAAGCCTAGCCATGCATTCCAAATCTCTTACAAGTTCTGCCACCCTTGATAAGTGTAAACACTGGCCTGGGAGATGAACCATTTACAGCTTACCTGAGTCCATTAGAGACATAGGTGCTAAACCAGGGATACATTTCTGGTTTCCCATCCAATTGTCCAAGTTGCACTTGAATTGGGTTAGGGAGGAACTCTGCTTCACATGGATGGGCAGCCTGTTCCACAGATGGGGTAGTCCCTGGGATACATACCTATCTCTCCAGCAGATCCTAGTTATATTATAGGCAAGGTTTAAATCTTTAGAATGTGTAATTCTGGTACTGTATGTTTTGTGGATATGCAGGAGGTCCATCAGAGTGGGGTCTGACAATGCCCAGTATGCCAGGCATAGATCTCCCCTCAAAAGCCTGAAGGAGACAGTATACAGGGATAGGGCCTTGAGACAGTCTACATAGGACATATTACTTATGCCCTGTATTGTTTTAGTGAAGAACCTCTATGGACATTCCACTTGTTGAATATGCCTGGTTAGGTACATACCAAAGCAGAATTTTACTCAATGATAGAGCTGATGAATGCCGAATACAGTGGAATAATGACTTCCTTGGACTTAGTTTTTATACCTTTGTTTATAAGTTGCACAACATAGAATGATTTCCTCACCACTGTAGACACATTATGATCAAAGGCTAGATTACTATCTATTTGTGTCCCTAAGTCCCTGACTACTGGATCAACTCTAAAGGGTGTGTTGTCAATATGATAGTTACCAGGGATGGATGACTTCCCAAAGGATACTATTATGCGTTTCTTGGCTTTTAGTTGTAGTCCATGGCTCTGACACCAGATGTTTGTCTGTGTCAGCCCCTCCTGTAGAACATTTATGTCAGTGTGAGATTCAATAACAGTTCCTAATTTGCAATCATCTGCAAATTTAGTCAGCCAGAGGCCAATGACATTGACCTTGAGTTCAGAGTAGTAAATGGCAAAAAGGAGCGGTCCAAGGACCGTTCCCTGAGGGACTCCACTTGTGACTGGCCTCTTTGTAGAGGTGGACTCCCCAATTCCAAATTCCTGGGTCCTGTCTGTGAGCCAGTTGGCTATCCACCGGGTGACATACAGATTTGTACCTAACCTTTTGTGTCCTCTCCATACCACACCCTCAGTGTTACCATTCCCTGCTTTACATCTCTGTATGCCTTATATAGCAGAAGTTGTTTATAACTGTGGTGGACTTCATGGAGACACACATTTCCTGCAGTTTTGTTCTCTGTTTTTTTAGAACTGCTCTTTGTATTTTTACATGTTCAATCTCCAGCTTAGACTTGTTTGAGACTGAAATGTACCGCTTCTGTAGTTGCTGTATTCTTGAATATGCTTCACATTTTCTTGCATGGAGGCATGGTTTCCATGGCATCAGTCTGTTCTATAATATTGCCATTTTGCTTCTCAGGCATTTAAGTCATTAATTCTTTTCAGCTACTGTCTCCTTCACTAATGTTTTCTTCATAGAAAGTGTTTTCACTTCTTGTTGCAGCTGGGTGTACATAGGCAGTTTTAAGCACCAGTGAATCCTGCAGTCTCTGGGGACCTTATCGCCCAGGGGGAGGGCCCTAACTACAGCACGTTATCTGATTTTGGTATTTTGTTACATTTGTCAAACCAACAAAAACAAGTACAGCAATCTTGTGTACTTAATAACTAGCTGGTAATAATAACTATTATTTAAAGGACATATAAATAATAATAATTATTATTTACATCTTCTATAAAATTCAAAAATATCTCTGGTTATAGTAACAGTGTTTTGTCAAGTAACAGGCTTCACAGTTTCATTAAATGTTTTATCACTGACATAATGCCCTTGCTTTAGTTAAATCATGCTGATGGGCATTATCTCAACTAAAACTAACATCACAGCCTGCCTTAGGTACCTACGATACCTGTTGCTGCAGGGATGCCCCCCCCCCACCCCCAGTAATCCTTGACTGTGTGTAGGCCCTGCAAAATCTGTTACTGATTAGGGACAAATGAGGATAAAAAATATTAATTTTCTGATGTTTGGCTTTATCTGAAGCAGGGCTATGATTTGACCCTCAGTAATCAGTAAATGAACATGTAAGTGCTACAGATCAGCAGCCCAGAGTGACCAATCTCAGGGTTTACCTTGGATTTTATGAAGTGCTGATGTTTCTGGTCTTCAGGAATTTTTTTATCCTTCATGGAGTTTTTTAAATACCAACAGATCACCAGATAATGTAACTCAATTTCTTTGCTCATAAATTCTGGACAAAGCCAAACATAATAGCAGAATAACAGTTCAGGAACATATTTTAAATATTTTATTTATTTTATTAAATGAATTAGAGTAATGACACATTTTGCATCAAAATGCATTTTTGGACAATAAGAAGTATGAAACTCTGATGTCTGGATGTATTGACTATAATCCTGAATGATTTACCAGTAAATCAAACATTTTATGAGGGACAGAGCAAAATTATGAGGCAAAATCAGAGATATACAAACAGTCAAACCAGCGTAACAGGGCTGCCAGAACACGAACCAAAAATAGTTCCAGATAGGTAAATTGTTCTCAAATAGAATCAAATAAATCCAACGACTCAAAGGTATACGAAGAACTTTCTTTATTCAACCATGGTAAGCGCTTTCACTTTGGGAGCTTCATCAGACCACAATACCAACTACAGATAACCGAATGCTTAAATACACTTAACAATTAGTAAAATCTAAGCTATCAATTAATCAATTGATCACTTAACGACATCAAAACAGATAAACCTGTAGAACACATTTTAAAATAGGTGGAAACAACCTACCCATATCAAATTAATACCAAGGTGAATATACCTGAATAATATATATCTACAATCAACTCATTTAGAGGGTTGACGCATGCTCATGTCTGAAATAACTAAGAATCTAACTAAAAGGCTAACTAACTAACTAAAAAACTGAAATGTTAACAATAATAACTGTCTCTATACTATATTAAAACATATATAAAAATACATAAACATATACATATATATATATATATATATATATATATATATATATATATATATATATATATATAAAGAAATTAATATAAAACTTAAATGTATATGTCATAATGAATTCACCTTGGTATTAATTTGATATGGATAGGTTGTTTCAGCCTATTATATATATATATTATTCAGGTATATTCACCTTGGTATTAATTTGATATGGATAAGTTGTTTCAGCCTATTTTAAAATGTGTTCTACAGGTTTATCTGTTTTGATGTTGTTAAGTGATCAATTGATTAATTGATAGCTTAGATTTTACTAATTGTTAAGTGTATTTAAGCATTCGGTTATCTGTAATTGGTATTGTGGTCTGATGAAGCTCTGAAGTGAAAGCGCTTACCGTGGTTGAATAAAGAAAGTTCTTCGTATACCTTTGAGTCGTTGGATTTATTTGATTCTATTTAAGAACAATTTACCTATCTGGAACTATTTTTGGTTCGTGTTCTGGCAGCCCTGTTACGCTGGTTTGACTGTTTTTATTTATTGGTGTTGCGTACTGGGGCTCTCACCCCGTAGTGTACCAGCTCAAACAGTTTTTGGTTGGTATAAAATCAGAGATATGTTTTTGAAATAAGGGACAGTTACAGGTAAACATTACTCCTCAATCAGGTAAATAAAAGAGACTTACCCCTGTTGCTGTTTGATGACTGCTAAACAACAGTCATTTATGTAGTGTGGCAGTACCAGTGTTGCACAATGTATTGCTATTTGCTGAAATCATGTGTGTGTGTGTGTGTGTGTGTGTGTGTGTGTGTGTGTGTGTGTGTGTGTGTGTGTGTGTGTGTGTGTGTGTGTGTGTGTGTGTGTGTGTGTGTCTGTGTTTTGCAGTGTAAGAGTAACAAGCTGTCCATATTTTTTTCACTTATCACAAACATAGACCTTACATACAACAGGTGACTATATTTGCTGCTTTGGCAGGAGGATGATGTGTATGAAAGTAGTTGTTCCTTTCCCACTGTGGCACAGTGAGTAATATTGTCATTTCTCAGTGCTTTACTCTGGTTGAATTCTTTCTATGTTTTTTTTTCTGTGTGGAGTCTGCAAGCCCTCCCTGTCTGTGTGTGCATCTATCCATGTTTTCTGGTTAACTCCAGCACCTCAAAAACACACAGCAGGTGAAACGGAATTCCTCAAGTTTCCTTGGAGGTGTACATGCAGTGTGTGTGTGTGTGTGTGTGTGTGTGTGTGTGTGTGTGTGTGTGTGTGTGTGTGTGTGTGTGTGTGTGTGTGTATCTGTAAAAAATATCACTGATTTTTATCTGGGTACACAAACAATAATTCATAATTTTTCTAGTACCAGTAAAAAATTGCAGTTAATAAGTATTTATATTTCAAAAGTAAAGCATAAACTATATCAAAGAACATTTAGATGTTAGCACTTCTAAGAGTCTGGTGGTCCCCACACCCCAGACTGTATAAATAGATTTTGACATGGGCTTAGTGGTGGCCTGTGCTCTCAACCGCACTCGTTCTAAAAGTAGCCGTGCTCAGATATGTATACAGAAGGTTACTTGTATGTTGTGTGGAGGACTGAGGACAGTGCAGTCATTACTGCTTTAATTTCATCACAATCAAACCTTAGACATGTACACAGGAGTTCATCATATCTTGTGCTGGGGCTGGGGACAGTGCTATCATTGTTTCTTTTCCTTTTCTCACAGTCCTTGGAGGTGTACAAAGAAGGTTACTGTAGCTTGTGTAGTTGCAGTGTGCTGTAATACATTACTGTAATTATTATTTTTTTCACTTTCCTCACAATCACACATTATACAGTTGGCTGCCTTTGGGTGTTAGACTTGAGTAGTGAGTAGGCATGCTATGCATATGCCGGATAAGAAGCAAGACGTTTATTCCAATATACACTGAATGCTTGTAAGCGCTTTCGTTCCAAAAGTAATCTCAATAATCAAATCAAAAAATCACTACTGAGATTACCTTTGGGATGAAAGCACTTACAAGCATTCAGTGTATATTGGAATAAATGTCTTGCTTCTTATCCGGTGTGAGCCATCTTCTTGTTTTGGAGTTTGTTGGATTGTATTTGTACTTCAGATGCTATGCATATGTATGACAGCAGTCACTTGAAATATATGACTATGGCCATTTGAGTCTTTGATTTCATCCCAGTCTAACACCAGAGGAATGCACAATGCACAGGCACTGACTATCTGTTTTTTTTTTTTTTTTTTTGGGGGGGGGGGGGTAGGGAGGCAGGCAGTATTCCAAGACAGAATTTGTGTATCCTCACAACAATTGTCTTGTCCATTTATTGTGAGCTACTAATTTATCAGCTCTGAACTTTGAGCCTTGGGTACAACTTGCATCTTTCTTGAAAGAAAAAATAAGACTGAAAGTCTTTTTCTCCTCCTGATTTTTGTTCAGGCCACCATTGGATTAAAAAGTTTGGAAAATTCTGTAAAATGCATCCCAGACCATCTATAACCCTATGACTTCTGAGGGCACCAGCTTAATCAAGTTATTTCGAAACAGTTATTACTGTGCTGTCTTGATCGGGAAAGGTGTGTTGAAAGACACAAGGAAAACTAAAACTGAACAGCAACAGTGAATTTCTTTCCTTTATCATAATTTCTGTTCAAGTAATCATTGTTATGTTAAAAGAAAAAAAAACTTTGAAATGCACTTCAGAGCATGTAGAAAGTCAAAGCATCTTAGAAAGATGAGGAGTAAGACAAAAATCTGAGAAATTAAAGAAAAAATTAATGTGCATGATATGGTAATCCCTGTGATAGGGGAAAAACAGAGGGGAGCACTGGAGGATTTACATATGTGGGGAAGGGGGTGAAACAGTAGGCAGTGCCTAGGTCACCATTCCCCCTAATTCAAGCCCTACACACAGTAGTTGTAATGTTTCACTGTTGAAACTAAATAGCAGTAACAGTGAATATCCTTTTGTGAGATGGGCCAGTATAGTGTAGTACACAGGCCATAATGATGTAAGAGTATTGTAGTTATAGTTCTAAAACTCTGCAGCATTTGCTAAAGATCAGTAGCAGTGACACTGTGCTAGACTGAAGTCCAGGGGGCCATCAACTTCACATTTGCTGGGGGCTCCCAAAATGTTAACACCAGCCATGTGGGCATAGCAGGTGTATTTTGATTTGCTGTTGTTATTTTTACCCCATTTGCTAGCTTTAAAATACCTGTATGCTCTTCTCAGAAGAAATTAAATCAGACGTGTAATAAGTCTTATACTTTGAACTCCAAGACTGGACTGCAGTCCACAATGACTGCATCTGAGGCATTCTGAGTACTGCAAGTTTTAGTTATCTCTCAAGTTCATAAGTCGGTATTTATGACATGATGCCCATGAACATCTGTTGTGCTGTTAGCCACGTCTTTACTAAACAAATCCATTGAGAGTCTCACCCTTTTGTCGCGCGAATGATGTTTATTAAGCATATCAGTATGGAATGTCGTTCTTTTCTTCATTGTTTCAACTTTCTTCTCGTATCCTGGAGGTTCTTCTTTAATAATCCCGTTTCCTTCTTTTTCTGAAATTAGTTAACAGAAGCTTCATTTAATACAGCCTTATTCTTACTTTCATCTTTACTCTCAGGAACACTGTTCCTCATTAACTGGGATACTGTTTCATTTTCCTGTTGTAAAGTTTGATTTTCTTGTAGGAAATCAGCATGAGAAGCAAGTATTGGCTCGTACTGCTTTAGTTTATTGTCTGTTTCCTGCAGATTAGATTTACTAGCTCTTAACATTTCTCATAAACTTTGCTCCGAGTTACAATTAGTAGTTTACAATAGAAAGAAAACATGTTTTGACGTATCTTCTTGCCCAGACAGTCCTAAAGAAACTAAACTATCTGAATAGTATATTAAATAACATTAATTTACTCTCACAAATGCTCTTTATCAGAAGCTTGATTAGAGGTACATCAAACATGGCATGTAATAGTTGAAGAATCATAGATTGTATTGGTGTATACTACCAGCCCACAAAGTGGTAAACTGTATGTTACATCAAAGGCCATATTAAACTAGAATTCATATTACTTTCATACCCAGTAAATATCTACAAGCCAGTATTGGCAACATAAAGCACTTGCTGTAATCACAATGTTTTAATATGCCCAAATTCAGTCATTCTGTCAATTATAAGAAGAATCCATAAGGATAAGGCAGGCAACTCAGGATTTAGTGATTAAATAAAAACTAATGCATGATACTGTTAAAGACCAGTCCCATTGTATGCCTGAAGTTTCTTGGTTATATTGGACTTGGAGACTAAAAGTAATAACTCCACATTTAATCCAGAGTTGGAGAGTCAAAGCAACAAAACTGGTTTCATCTCTAAAATTAGGCTTCTTATTTTATCTGAATAAACCTCTGCTACCCAAGGTTTAAGTCACATTCCTTCAGCAGTAACATAATCCAGTAAAGCAGTCCACAAACATAAATATAATGAATTTTAACAAAATAGATAAACACAGTCAGAATAGTTAATTGTGTTTATAAATGATTGACCTATACTGTGGAAATCCATGTTGGATTTGTTTATTTGGCTGTTTTTATTGATAATTGCACTTAGAGACTGGTGAGAACCTTGTGGATTATTTGGATTGTTTTATTTGATTTGGGCCATTCTCAAAACTGGTCCTATTGCCATTGTATTCATTATCATCTTGGTGTCTGTCAATGATAGGAGTGGGAAGGAATGACTGGGGAAATTAGCAACATGGCTTCCTGGTTGGAAGAAGCCAGAGTCTAAAGGAATACACTTAAAATAAATTCCTCCTGATCATCAGTTCCTTTGCTGTCTGCCTTTTGCAGTGTAGCATTCCCCCTTTATCCATCTTAATATAATTTTCCTTAATTCCTACATTTTCAGACTATTCCATAAAGGATGATATTCTATATTGCTAAGATTTGCTGTTGAGCAGTTGAAAATTACCCTTTGTTCCCCCCATCCTCTTGTAAATCTCCCAATTTTTTTAATGTTTGCAATGTATTTGCCCCATATATATTTTATCTGTATATTTTAAATTTACAATAACTTTGTTTTCTGTCTTTACCACAATCATTAAATTAGTACAAAGAGCAGTATTCAGTTATTCATCTGTTACATACACCTTTCTTTAAAACAAACATGTTCTTGCCACCCTGCATATCTCAATATTATATGTTCTCTTATTTCAACCTTTACTACATCTCAAATGAATTTACAAAATTAATATGACATCTCCTCTAAATCAAGAATGTTAAATCACTTCACATTTTTCTAAACTTTTCATTACAACCTGGAATTCCTTCGTAGTCTTTCTCTGTGCCCTTATTTTGATCCTTTTTATTCATATTCATTTTGAAACCACCTAACATTATATACATATTTTGTCACTTCATCCATGGAGCTTTTCCCAGCAACATAATTCAGCACACAGATCACCATTTTCTATTTTTTGGTTTGGACCATGTGCAGTCTCCAACCTTTTTTGCACTAAGGACATGTAAGACAATTTTCCACAGACCAGCCATCGTGCACACATAATAAAGTGCGTAATATTTATTTATTTATTTGACATTTGTTTATTGGGGAGGCTTGACTGGACTAGAAGCCCATTTTCAGCCGAGATCTGGGGAGAAAAGCTCCAAAGTACAATAAAAAGACAATTGGCAGTAATTACAAAAAAAGAAAAAGTGTACACTATGTTTAACAATTCTGCGGTGGTACAGCGGTAGCATTGTTACCTCACAGCAAGAGGTTCTCCCATTCAATTCTCGGCTTGGCTTGGGAGTGCCTTCTGTGTGGAGTCTGCATGTCCTCCCCGTGGTTGGGTAGTGTTCGAAGGACATGAGTGCGTAAATGGGCGTACCTTTGTTGAAGGTTGGGCGTTGAGCTGGCACCTCGACGTTTCATAAAAATCTACTGCCAATCATTAGCAGACCGGAGTTCCGCTTTGGCAACCCCTTACCGGAAAAAAGCCGAAAGACAAACAACAACAACACTATGTTTAACAGCATAACATTGATCTACTATGGTTGAGAGGTATGTAAACCTAATGGCAACCTTATTGACTTTAAGTTTATAAGAGCAATATTTAAAATCTGTCCCTATTATTTGGCTCTGTCAGCATACCTCTCTACTGTAAAGATTTTTACAGAATGCCCAGATTTTTGCCTCATATTTTTGGTCTGTTTCTCATAAAATTGTTGTTTTCTGTTAAATCTCTGGCAGATCATTGAGGTTTGAAGTTGGAAAATAATGACGACAGTTGAGTTTCATACTTCATACCCTTCAGAAAATTCATGATAATGCAAAACACCTGTATTTCTATATACTTTCTAAGTTTGTAAGAGCAGCACTTAACAGTTTCCCTATTTTTGTGCCTTTGTCCCCCAATTATTTTTGGCATTGTCAAAATTTCTTGATCCAAGAGGTTGAGAGGTATGTGTCCAGATTTATTGTGTAAGAGGTTCAGTGGTATGGTCAAGAGGTACGCAGGCCACATTGCTCCTGCTGCCAGGGATCACTCTCACTCTTCACACTCTCTCTCTCTCTCCCTCTCTGTCTCTCTCTCTCTCTCACACACACACACACACACACACACACACACACACACACACACACACACACACACAGATACTGTCTCTTTTGCATTCATTGATTGCATTCACTCACATAAGATCGTTCTCACTCTCTCTCGCCATCCCTCTCACACACAGAGTCTTTTTGCTTTTATGCATGCATTTACTCACACACACAGAAACACCCCCCCCACACACACACACACACACACACACACACACACACACACACACACACACACACACACACACACACACACGCACACACAGTGTCTTTTGCATTCATGCATGCATTCACCCACACATTGCTCTTACTCTCTCCTGATCTGTCATACACAGTCACTTCCTCATTCATACATGCATTCACTCACACATCGCTCTCACTCTCCCAAATTCACACACACATACATACACACACACACACACACACACACACACACACACACACACACACACACACACACACACACACACACACAATCACTTCCTCATTCATACCTGCATTCACTCACACATCGCTCTCACTCTCCCGATCTCACACACACACACACACACACACACACACACACACACACACACAGACATACAGAGTCACTTTTGCTTTCATGCATGCATTCACTCACACATGCAGACATGCAGACTGAAACATATACATACATACACACAAACAGACTCTTCTTTCATGCACGCATTCACTCATACACTCAGACAGACACATAGCACACTTATACACACATTCATTTTTTCATTTCACTCCATGTCTGATAGCCCGGTGGTTGGGGACTGCTGATATAGAGAAAAACCCTAGGGGTGGGCCATGGAAAGATTTAATTGAAGCACGTAAGTTTGCAATGGCAACTTAGATTGAATACCGCCCATGAGCCTGACTTCAATGACCACATTTCTATTGGGAGTATTTTAAGGCTAAAATCTTATATTGTATAAAAGTGATTGTTTGAATGGCTATGATCCATTTAATGTCATTGGTGTGGTCATAAAATAAATTTAAGGTCACAACTTAGGTCTTTTCAATGTGCTTCAAAGTTACGTTTAGATTCAAGTTCATTGGATGGTTTTATCAGGTGATTTCTAAGGAGGGATATTTAAACTTTTAAACAGGTTTTAGTTTTTGTTTCTGATGAAATCTGCATTGTTACAGACAAAAGCACTCAATCGTATTTTATTTTTCATTAAAAAAATATTTATTTCATTTTTCTGGCTTTGTTTTTTTCTCCTGATAGACCTGGTTTAAGTTTTATAGTTATTTGATGTTGAGTAGTTTACCGAATCATAGTCTGTGTAGTTAAAACCCCAATAAGGATTGTATCTTTATTGATTTTTGCATCTTGGAGTTTAGTTGGGAAATCTTCATGAAGGGGGCATAGATAATGTATAGTAGGTTCTTATAATATTATATCCAAGACCATTTACATACCTCTCAAATTCTAAGCTCAACAAATCTGGACAAAGCTTGACATAATGGTTTGACAGAGGCCCAAAAAATAGGGACAGATTTTAAATATTGCTCTTATAAACTTAGAAAGTAGCTAGAATAACAAGATTCATGTTAAAATGTAATTTCTAAAGGATAAGACGTCTGAAACTCAAATGTATGTCATTATTTAGTGATTTAATTCCTCAGATCATCCCAGTGATTTGCCAGAAAACCACAAATTTTATGAGAAACAGACCAAAATATTGAGGCAAAAATCTGGACAGTTGAGAGTTATGACCATTTATCTTAATTATTGTAAGGCTTTTTTTCTAATACTGTATTGTTTTCTTGGCTTCTGGCTTTTAAGATGTTTTACAAATACTGGCAGACTGCAACCAATCACATCAAATCTGCAACAATGAAGACAGTCACATCCTGGAATATATGAAACACATTGTTGGATATTTAAGATTTCAGCTATAGTACAGACATCAGTATGCTCCAACCATAGGAAAGCTTCTAAGTCACCCACATTATTGTTCAGATGGAAATATACTTTTTGGTATTTGTAATCTCCAAGTCCCCAATGAATGATGGAAAGCCTAATCAGTGCAAAGACTCTGACTATGCATATATCTTTCCAAGGCTGATGCCTCTTTAATTCCCCTGTTTGGGTAATCAAGCCTTTCACCACTAATGAAGGCCTTTCACCACTAATGAAGGCCAAAACATTGCCTTGATATATAGGTTTCATACAAGTTGGAGGATTTCACTAAGAACGTGTTTTTCCATGCTTATTAGAATGTTTGATAATTGAATTATATCATTTTTGCACAAAAGAGAAAGTACATTTTTAGATTATTTGCTCTGATGTGAACAAAGACAATGTCATAATCACCAATAATTATTATCATGCTAGTTAAGATGGCCCTTATTGCATACTTGTTTTGCAAAATCCAGTGAGGTATTTGTTTGTTTTAAGCACTTTAGAGTTACCAATTACTAGGATGTTTTGAAGGTTGCTAGGTCACAATGTTTGTCTTATGGGCTTTTGAATTTGGTTTTGTTCAATTTAACCCCAGGTACTTTATTACTACAGACTTTCACCACTTGCATGGTACTGGGACTTTGTATATGTGATTTACTGAGGTTATTGGGAGTTTTGTAGAATGTGATACATGTAAGGTTATGGTTTTGCTGAGCTTATGGTTTTGTGATGTACAGCTAAGGCTTTCGTGTATCTGTTTTTGACAATCTTTGCATATGTAGTGGTAGGTGCATGCATATACCTCTATGTGTGTGTGTGTGTGTGTGTGTGTGTGTGTGTGTGTGTGTGTGTGTGTGTGTGTGTGTGTGTGTGTGTGTGTGTGTGTGTGTGTTTGCATGTATGGGGGGCTGCTGCTTGCAAATATACTTAAATGTCAAATATTCAGTGCCTGCTACTGAACCTTTTTTCTTGCACATCAATATTGCAGCTACTGTACTCAGGCATTTCATTCTAATGATGGAGGTTTACTTAAATCATGCTGCCATATAAAGCTGCAATGAATTTAGATTAATCAAGTTTGAAGAGAACCTTCACTGACGATACCATTCAGTCAGTCCCAGAAACAATCACATCCATCACAATGCACTGCAAGGAATCCCCCTTTTGGTAAGTGTATGAAATTCCCTTAGTGTCATGCCCAATTTTCTTCTAGCCACTGCAGATACTACCTATCAGACCTAGTGGGATCTACCCAGGAACCAAAAGTAAATATTAATGAAATAAAATATAAGAAGAGTCAAACAAGTAAAAGGCTGTAGAAAGGTTAGCTAGAGAAATCAAAACTCTTATGGAAATACATATTACAAAATCATTACATAAGGGAGGCAAATCATTGTGGAGGTACATAAATAAAAATACACATGGAAATCAAAGGAAAAGTTGGGAAAAATAAAGATAAATAGTCTGGAGGGCAATTTGCTTTGCAAGAGTGTCTGATTAGCTATTCCTGAGAAGGTTATGCACCTAAAATGAATACAAGAAGTATGAAAGAGATAAAACTGATATATAATTATTTAGAAAATAAGGAGTTCTCAGCAAGAAGGAATGAACATTTATTAAGTATTTTGGGCACATGGGATTCATCCCCACATCAATAAAGTAATTAAGAGCTGTAGGATTATCACGAAAAGCAGCCCAAGACATAGAACAGGTAAAAGCAGTTCCCAACTCTAAAAGAACAAACAAAAATTAAATGAAAAACTGCAGCCCAGTGAATTGTACCTTGTAAGAGTGGAGAATCAGGGAAGTACTACTAAAATGAGTTATGGGCTGAATGGCTTGTTGTCAAACAGAGCACTCGAGGCTACATGGTTTTCTCAAGGGAATATTAAGATAGATTCACTTGCTTGAATTTTCTGACTAATCAACAAGAGCAGTAATTCATGAAATGACACTAGACAAGCTCTACTATAACTTCAATAAGGCCGTGGATAGAACATGTGCTGTGTAATCAGGGTTGCCAGATGTCCCTGTCTGAGCTGGACTGTCTCGGGATCAGCAGCCCAATCCCGAGTCCCTCACTGCCTGTTAAAATCCCAGTGAAACAGCCTCCGCTTTGCGATTTATGATTGGCCAGTATGCCGGTATACAAGCCAATCATAAATCGCAAAGCGGAGCCACTTCTGTTCAGTGTGGAACAGTGTCTTCACTTACCTGGCCCTTCAGAAATCAGGCAACCCTGTGTGTAGTAGAGAGTTACCTATAACTGGAAATAAGAGATGTGGGCCAGCAGTATAATGGTTAAGTAGCTTATGAAAAGTGGGACAGTAGAATATTGGTTAAGCAGCAAACTGACAAGCAGTGAGGCTGATGCTGATGAATCACTGCCATTACACAAACTGGAGAGTTCATGCAGGGGTCACTATGAAGAGCATTCTTAATATTATCAACATTAGCGTATCAAAACTGACAGTAGGCAAGATGTGGAAGTCAGAAATGTTTACTTATTAATAAAATATACTCTGTTTAGGAGTAAATATGGCATGTAGTGTACCCAGAATGAAGTGTGGCCTACAAAGTACGATTGGTTTAAGGTTTAACAGTAAAAATTTAACAAAAATATATTCATGACAATGTGTGTGTGTGTGTGTGGGTGTGTGGCAAAAGATTCTCAACATAAACTAAGAGCTGGATGAAGTATTAGAATGTATTATGCATGGAGCAGGGAAGGGACTTTGGAGTTGTGATTTGTGAAAAGAGCGTTCATGTGAAAAAGCAATAAATAAAGCAAGTAGTGTGCTGTGAAGAGTAGATAAGGACATTATCAAATGGAAAACAATAGTAAGAATTCCGCTATATGAGACAACACCAGACACCTCTATATAAGACAGAAGAAAGAAGTTCACAATAAGGCTAAGGCAAATGAGTTGGCACACTGACTGTATGTGTAATTCAACCTCTAGAAGAGAGAAGAAATATGATGTGATGGTCATCTACAAGTAAATTACAATGAGGAAAGGAATGCAGGGCTCCACAGAATACTTGAATCAGTTGCCAGAACAAGAAGCATGGAATCCAGTTGGAAGAAAAGTCCGTAAAGAATAATTCCTTAGTTTTCCATAGTAGAAGTGGTGGCCTTGTGGCCTGCCTTGCTGAAGGAAAAGGTGAAGGCATAAGCCATCATAGGATTTACCCTAGGTGAAACATAAAATAAATATAGAAGAAACAGATAAGAGTAAAAAACACAGAGAAACCAAATCTCACACATTTAGCTGATCAGATTGTGTAGGTCTTTAACTCTGTGTTTGCTGTGAAAGAAAGCATTGGTCATGTAACTTAGTATTGCTTTGCTAGGTGTACATTAAAACTCATTTATTTCAAGGCATAATACACATCATCTAACTTACAAATGTTTTATTATGAAATGTTAATTAATTACAGCATTTATTCTGTGGTTAGCCTGACCAGTGCAAGTTGTAGCAACATAGCGGTGCTGGGTTTTGTGGCAGAATTTCATCTATAATACTATAATATTGTAATAAAATAATCTATGCCTTCATTTTCTTTTTCTAACATTAATTTTTACTGCAGATACTGCACTTAGCTAGACATACCATTCTGCATTTCTCAGGATCTAGGCTTGATTTCCACAGAACCTCAGAATGGCTTGGTGTCACACTGGTAATCTTGTTTTAGGACCATGCTTTGGTGCACTGAGCCACTATAGTGCCAGCAAGATTCACAAGCTGATACAAGTAAGTCACATTTTTATCAAATAATTCATTTATTTAGCCTTAGATATCCACTTTATCTGATTCAGGATCTCAGGAAATCAGATCCTATGGTAACAGGTACTGAGCGCAGGGAATCAGATCCTATGGTAAAAGGTACTGAGCGCAGGGAATCAGATCCTATGGTAACAGGTACAGTGCCAGGCAAGGCAGAGAACTAATCTTAGATGGGAGGAAAGTCTATCACAGGACACACACATACATTCACTTACATACATGCACACACATGCACATACTCTCACTCACATGCTAAGAACATACCCAGAGGCAACTTTAAAAATGGCCCATTCACCTATAGGTATGTCTTTGGAATAAAGGAGGAAACTTGAAACCACAACAAAAACGTATTCATTCATAGGATTGACAGGCACACACAACACAGCTAGCACCCCAGCTGGAAAACAAACAGGAGAACCAAGCACTGTAAGAGAGACAGCAACCCTAGTCACTGCATCCCTGTATCACCCTTCTATTATATCAGTTATAGCCAATGGAAGTAAAATATTTAAATCTCAAACAGATTACCTTTTATGTGGCTAAATCTAGCTAAAACAAAATGTGATTCCTTTTAACAGTGGTGTATTTATAACATAACACAGAGATTGGCATAATGCCAATCTCTAACCAAATGGGATAGATTAATTCCACCACAAAAAGGGAAAGTGGATATGCTTAAAATGGCTTACAAGGGCAGCTAACCTAGTACTTGCCTATGAACCTATGAATTATGAATGAAACTGGTTCACTCAAAGTCCTAGGGATTCCCTTCAACTTTTATACACTGAATGTGAATATTTGGTTGTCTCTTAACACCATTGCTTAAGTTTAATTAATTTTATCTAACCACAGAAAAAAAGACTGGGCAAAAAAAATGAAGATACTCAGGTGTAAAAAGCGACTTATAAATCCTTTCTGTGGTTTGCACGTCCTAGAAGTCACATTCCGCTTGTACACTGCTTATTTTCATCACCAAATATTACAAATATATGATATGATAAAATGAATACACGGATATAACATTTGTTGTACTGATCGTCAACACCTCATGCAAAGAAAATGGAAATGTCAATGCAAGGCTGCACGCAGCAGACAGGAGCAGAGCAAATCGCACCTGATGTGTTAATATTCACTGTCCTTTCCTCATATGAGCTGATGAGGCTCTGCTGGATGAAACAGATCTGTATATCCAGCTAATTCATTATTTAGAGGCCTTCTCACTTTATTCCAAATAGTGACATTTTCAGGCCTGGCTTGAACACATTAACCCTGCAGGAGGGAGCTCTTTCTAATGTATACTAATGAAATTCATTCACACTGGCACTTCTTGGCAAGGGTGAAAGGACGCCTCAGACTGAAACATAAAAAAGGTTGCCTGTGAAAATATGGAAGATGCAAGCCTCTGACATACACATTCCAAAGCAGGGGTCAGAATCACAGGGGAGCATAATGTGATGCCAATCAGTTCAGAAGCAGACAGGGGTTATTCTCTTGACATTTCCATAACCATCTGGTCCTCCTTTTCTAATATACATTAACTATGCATGGTTTCATATTTACAGTGATTTCTGCATTCAGCAAAACGAACCTAGCTGCCTTCAGTCTAAAGAAGGCTGGTTACATAAAGTGCAGTGTCTATTTCTTATTAGAATGAAGCTTGTTACTCTTACAGCTTGTTGTATTTTGTCAGAACTCAGCATATTCAGTTTTATGCCACTGCAGCATTTACAGATTTTTATATATACTATGGTATGAAAAATTAAGTGTTTCTGCATGGTAACACCTGCTGAGAATGATATTTCTGAAAATAATGGTAAAATGCAGACACTTTTTTATGCATGTGTGTGTGTGTGTGTGTGTGTGTGTGTGTGTGTGTGTGTGTGTGTGTGTGTGTGTGTGTGTGTGTGTTTATGTGTGTGTCACTAAAACATAAATGTAATAAAAAGGGCAACAGACAATGAAAGTCATTTTAAAGATGCAAACAGAAGCCTTACCCTTCAGACCTGCAGACAGGGCAGAGTACAGCCTTGCAAGTACTGGGAAGAAGTTTCAGAAGGGTGCAGTACTGCTGGTGGGGACCTTCAGTCAAACTATTTTGTAATAAATCTTTCCAGTGGCAGCTTCTCCTACTTGCAGTGATTACTTTTACATCCTCCTAGGAGAAGTTTCTGAGCAACTAGCTGACAAACACCCAAGGTGTGAGGCTGTACTAGATTTGATAATTACAAAGAGGGACTTGATATAAATGCCTTTCTAATCACTGACTGCACTGGAAAGTCCATGGATGATCAATGACTACACTGCAGTATGGCCTGGTGTAATAATTCTTGCAGTATCAGTTTATAGGGAAGGGATGGGGCTCAGACATCAGGAAGATTTTTGTTTAGGGATTATCAAATAAGTTGACTCCTTTTTATCTAGTCTCGTATCTAGTCTCGCTAAGACCGGACCTTTGGCTGGATAAACGAATGGCTGGTTAATCAGAAAAAGCATACAAAATAGCATTTATAGGTTATAAATCAGCTAGAATAATAGGATTTGTGTTGGTATGCATGTTTCTAATGAATATAAAGTCTAAAACTCAAATGGTTGTCATTATTTAGACCAGAGGAGGTGTAAGTGTTGTTCTTCTCTGTTGTCTTTTGCTAGGGCTATGGTAGAAATTTGATGGCCAGTTAAAGAGGAGACTGGTTAAAGAGAGGCCAGATAAGAGGAAGTCTACTGTTGTTGTTTGTCTTTTGGCTTTTTCCCGATAAGGGGTCGCCACAGCGGAACTCCGGTCTGCTAATGATTGGCAGTAGGTTTTTTTACAAAATGCCGAGGTGCCAGCTCGACGCCCAACCTTCAACGAAGGCACGCCCATTTACGCACGCATGTCTTTTGAACGCTACCCAACTGTGGGGAGGACATGCAGATTTCACACAGAAAGCACTCCTAAGCCAAGCTGAGAATCGAACGGGAGAACCTCTTGCTGTGAGGAAGTCTACTGTACAGTAGAAAAGAACAGGAAAAGCAAAGGAACACTGAGCACACAGGACCATAAAGAAAACTGCAGAGTAACTGCAATTGTAAGGACTAGCAATCCTGCCTAATGGCTTATTCTAAGGTTATAGCATGTCTGAACCATCAGCGATGTCCTGGATTAAGTGGCAAGCTCAGACTGAGGAAGGGTTAAGTGCAGTGGAAAGACAGAGTAGCCACAGGCCTGTTTTCTTCTTCACAGGAAGATTTCAGATCATCTGACAAACTGCAATTGAAGTTGCAGGTTGTAGTGGAACCTATACTCACTACTGGTGTGTTAATGAGTGATTGCAGGAATATATTCATTGCACCAATACTAGTGGACAATGCATGCACAGTGAAATACAGGAAATGGTCTTCAGCAAAGCCGCCCCCCCAAAAAAAATTAAGCACTGGTAGTACTGTCTGAACCAAAAGGGAAAGACACTGAAGGGGGTGGCAGCATCCCTGAATGGAGAACTAGCAGGTATATAGGATCTGCCTCTTCTTTTATACCCAGAGAGCAGACAAGAAAACATGACTAAAATATGCACGCTCCAGAAACTTAAGTAATGTACTGGGATAGATGGCAGTAGGGCCTTAGATAAGAAACAAAATAACCTAGCCTGTGGGATCACAGAAATACAGTCTCACGTTTTTGTTTTGAGAGGACATAATATTCAGGTACTGTATTCAAACCAGAAATTCACCTGCATGTATACAATTCAGTATCATGCATACTTTTCTAGGAAAATCAGTGATTAGTTTAATCTCTGTCAAGAACTAATATGGATATACTTCAAATTGCCTCTGTCTGTTTACTTAAATTCCTGTATACATTTTTAGCAGTACTGTGTCTTCTAAATAATCCCACAAGTAAAACATCCATTGTGCAAGTTTACCCAGACAGCCAAACACACACAAATAAATAGAATTTTACTGTACTACTGCTAATAATCTAAATATTTTTGTAGTTAAACTAGTACAGAAAAAAAAACAAGAAAGGTAAAATAATTCAGAAATTAAATTACAAAACACAGACAATAGGATTCATGAAATAAATAAATCATTTTGCACAACCTGTACAATCTGATATGTCCCCTGCAGTGAACCTCACTGTCTAACACTGCCTGCCTATATATGAATACAGTATATTATTAGGTCATTCTGGTGGTCTAGTGCTTGCCTTTGCTACACATTCTGAATGACCCCACTGAAAGTATATATTGAGATTCGCACAGCATAAAATTGTACAAGCAGTATGGATACTAATGTTACCCAAATTAATTTAAAACATGGAGTATGTTACTTTTTAACCAGTTTTCTTAAATTGCAAATTGTAATTGAAAACTATCTTAAAACAGAAAAAAAAACATTCTTGGAATAGGAAAATGCCTCTGCACTCCAGTGTTAAAGGTCTTTACCCTATACATCCCCTTACTTGTATGCACCAACTCCGCAATCACATAACAATGTGGGAAACTGAAAATTCCAGTAAAACAAACAATAGTCCTGCATTATGTAAGTTCATATGCTTTCAATCACCTGTGATGAAAAGGGTGATAAAAAGCAAATTGCTGAAACTATATTTGTCTCACCATAGGATAGCCCATGCAACTGCATTAATGCTTGTGTCTATGGTCCCCATCCTCACCTAATGTTTGTACACCACACCGCCCTTTGCTTTGTAAAATGCTCAAATGATCTTCAGAAGCACCAAATTGTACTTCTTATTGGTTTATAGAATGCCAGTTATCCACAACAACCTTCCTCACACTTGGCATTATGTTACAGAATGTTGATTGTCCTGGAAGTCCCTCAACTCCTGTTCTTTGTATAATGTTACTGGTACTGTCCTAAATCACATTACAACACTACTTGTGCACTTAGTGTGCCAAATTAAGTTATAAACATACTGCTTATGCAGACAGCTAGCTAGTACATTGCATACTGTTGTCTTACAATGTCACTATATACTTGGCATAAGCTGATTGCATGCCTGGTACTATCCTAAATCACATTAGTGCACTACTTCTGCACTTAGTGCACCGAAGTAAGTTATACACATACTGATTATGCAAATAGCTAGCTAGTGCAATGCATGCTGTTGTCTTACAATGTCACTGTATACTTGGCATAAGCTGGTTGCATGCAAAGCATCTTGAGATGACTTGCTGCAGGCCGAGGAGGTTAGATACTCACAAACTACCCAAAACTGAGGTGACCTCCTCTCCCTGCACTACTAGATACAAACAAAATTAAAATGTGCTTTAGTGTGTGAAGATGAAACTCTTTGATGCTTGAGCTGTACTGCCCAAGTATATGCCATAATATTATAATATGCAGTCATCTCTAGTTACCATGAGGCTTCACGTATTTATGAATCATGAAAGTGGGTAACTGGCTTTGAGATATAGGACGGAGCACTGAGTTTAATACTGCAGGGCTTTGCTTTACCAGACAGCCTGGACACTAAAGGAGTTGGCAAAAGGGGAAGTCTGAGTACCTAAAGTAGGGTGTGGGTCTGTCATTATTCACTCCCCTGCACTACCTTACTAATGTCAGCTAACCTTCACCCTGACCATGCCCGTGCTCCTAATCCAAACTATATATATTTTACCTTAGAAACAAATTTTATAACACTATCTCACAACAGCACACATGCATAACATTAAGTCTAGCCCTTTCCCTAGCCTGTAAACAATCACATATGCACTTCCACCCTCAGTGCTGAGACTTTCAGTATATCCAATACTTTCAGCATTAGAATCCAAAAAATGAAATCAGTCTTCCTGCCTTCTTTCAGCATCTACAACACTTGCTCACATGTTCACTAGATCATAAGTACACTACATAACATTTTCACACACTTTATTCTATCAATCAAATGACTGTTTATTATAATAAATGTAAACTCCCACCCCCACACATACACACGTCTCTCTCTATCTCTCACTATACATATATATATATATATATATATATATATATATATATATATATATATATACACACACACACACACACACACACACACACACACACACACACACACACACCTGCATACAGGTACATTTATATATATACATATACACCAGCACTGAGATTGTACAAACTCAGAGGAAGGGAAGAAAGTGAGAAAAACACAATACCCACCTTCTCAGTCTTCATCTCCTTCACAAGATGCCACCGATCTTCTATGTTTGAAGTTCTGAGTGTTGTGACTAACAGTACAGTTTACACATTTAAGTTATTTATATTATGTTCTATGGAACATAATATATTATATTCTATGGAGTTACCTCCTATTCAAAAAAGGAGGTAACTCCATAGAAATTGTTAACTTCAGACCAATTGATATCCTCTCCCCTCTCTCTAATGTCCTAGAAAAATGTGTACACAAGCAAGTTATGCACTACCTCTTAGAGGAAAACATGCTCACTCCCACACAGCATGGGTTTTGCCCCAAGCATAGTACCACCACAGCTCTACTATCCTTTCTAAATACTATTACCCAAGCCAAAAACAATCATAAACCCATATCTTGCCTATTTCTTGACCTCTCAAAAGCTTTCAAAACTGTCTCGCACTCTCTGCTACTTAACAGAACTCGTTAACCTTAACTTCTCCCCAGATACAGTTGCATGGTTCTCTAGCTATCTCTCTGACAGACTGCAGTCAGTGAGATGGGACAGTGTACTATCTACCTCCACTTCCTGTTAGAACAGGTGTCCCTCAAGGATCCATTCTTGGACCACTATAATATTTTCATCAACACACTTTACTCCTCTTGTCCTCAGTCAAGTATAGTCCAATACACAGATGACTCTGCAGTCATCACTATTGTAAAGTCACCTTCTGAATGCCTTCCAACTACCCAGGCTTCCTTTAACTCAGTATAAGCAAGGCTCACAAATAACCAGCTCATTCTTAACCCTACAAAAAATAAAATTGCTACTTTTTCTCCCTAAAACTAGTAGCCACATCAAAACATCCTTTTCCATAATATCCCCAAACAATACTCCCATAAAAGTTGAATCAAGCACAAAACTACTTGGCATTACCATTGACGATCAATTAAAATTTGATTTACACATTTAGAACTGTATCAAAAAAAACATCAGAAGTTAGGACTCCTGTACAGGAACAACAAATTCCTCACAACAGAAACTAGAATTACTCTTACTCATGCATACCTTCTACCATGTTTAACTTACTGTTCCCAAATACTCACTAATCTAAATACATTCCTACTTACCAAACTTGAATCAACCTATCACAAGACAGCAAGATTTGCTGCTCAACAAACATATAAACCTCACCAGTGTAGCTCCCTAAAACACCTAAACTGGCTAGAACTACCTCACCTGCTTCTTCAATCTCAGCTGCAAATCATTCACTCCATTCTATATCAGCCAGCCTTCTGCCCTGCTCTGTCACCTCTCATCTCTAACTATTGCCCTACTAGGCATCTCTGAAGTGCAACCCATGATCTGTTAAAGGCTCATAAACCCAATTCCAAGACAGGCTGCAATCTATATAGTTATCATCCCTCTATTGCATGGAACAAACTTACACTAGAAATAAGGAACCTTACTCACCCCAAACAATTTAAATTAGCTACCAAAGACTACTTTAAAAAACACTGGACCTGCCAGTGTTCACAACCACCTTGACCACAACCAACTCACTTTGAACTGTATAACAATTACACACCACATAACATAATAACTTACTCCCTTTACTTCCTAAGAAATTCTTCTAAAGTATTGTCTAATAGTCTAAAACTAAACATTTAACTTCCTATGTTTTACACTTTTTTTATCTTTTTTGATTTGTATTGTTTAATCTTGTCAACTACTTTACAAGAATGGTAACCTTTTTGTGTATTTCTATTAGTGTAATAACTGTTATTAAAATTCTTTCTATATTGAAGCTTTTCTCCCTGGGCCTGCGCTGAAAAGAGGGCTTCAGCTCAGTCGGACACTCCTGGTCAACAAATGTAAAATAAAATAAATACAATTTAAATCTTTCAAGTTTAAATTGTGTCTATTTTTAAGGATTTTGCAGAAAATTATATTCTAGGCTCAATTAAGGCAGTAGATTTGTAAAGACAAGTAAAATTGCCAATTAAAATCAATTGACTTTTGACATGCTCTAAAGTTGTGTTTAATACATTTTTGCTAGTTTTGCTCTCATAGCTGATATTCAGTATAACACCACCAAGTATCAGTTCAAATAATAAATAACAAACTCAAGCTCATACAAAGAACATGTAAAGCCTTTAATATAATATGTGCATTTGTTTCATTAAAAAAATTACAGAGACTTTATCAGAGAATCATGAAAAGCCTTCTCTTTATTCTATCTGCAGAATATGAAAAGAAAAGACAGAAAAATACATTAGAAGTGAAAGAATATTAATGACCATTTTTTAATGCTACATCTTCCCCGGGTCTTAATGACCATATTAATTATGTGTTCTAAACATTTTACTGTTTTTAAATGTTATCTTATGCTTTTTGTTGCAGTGTCATATGATCAAATGTTTCAATCAGAATAAGCAATTCTAAACAAATCTACTACAGATCCAATAACTCAGAGTTTGTTTATTCTGAAAGCTACACATCATAGCTAAAGAGTAACAAAAACTTCCCAGCTGATGTTAAATCATTGGAATAAGCAATTCTAAACAAATATAATACTAATCTAACAACACATATTTTTATTCTAATATTTAAAACATCCTAATTAAAGAACAATTAAAATCCTTCTAAACTAATTACTGTTAAATTGTTAAACATCTTGATATAGCATATAATAAGTATTAACTCTCATGTGTCAATTCTAATATTTTGAAAATATATACAATTGATAAATATATATCAAATCCAACTGCTTTCAACTTAATTACCCATTGTTATACTAAATAGAGGTCATAATTAGTAAACATTGTTCAACAAAGGAAATGACAGCATATTTAAAACCTTTTATTTTAACTTTGTTTTACCTATTCACATTTATTATGACATGCATAAAAATAACCTCATTATTTTAAAATATAGATCCATATTTATCTCTGTAAATAATGTTGCAGTGGTACAGCGGTAGCTTTGTTACCTCACAGCAAGAGGTTCTCCCGTTTGATTCTTGGCTGGGCTTGAGAGTGCCTTCTGTATGGAGTCTGCATGTCCTCCCGCCGGTTGGGTAGCGTTCGAAAGACATGCATGCGTAAATGGGTGTGCCTTCATTGAAGGTTGAGCGTCGAGCTGGTACCTCGGCGTTTCGTAAAAAAAATCTACTGCCAATCATTAGCGGACCGGAGTTCTGCTGCGGCGACCCCTTACTGGGAAAAGCCAAAAGACAAACAACCACATTTATCTCTGTAAATAATGCCATTTATATCTCACATAACAGGTAAGGGTAAATTAATTGAACTGGTTTGGCAATATTAAATAAATATATAACATGTATTTAAGCAGTGAAAGCAAACTAAAATATAAGATAACTTAGAATAAATAAGCATTTTTATGTGAGGAGGAATCACAGAGACTTAAATTATAATTTAAATAAGACTTCTTGAACTGACACCCCGACCCCATGTGCAAAAATGGAAAAAAGGGGTTGTGGATGGAAGGATAAATATAATTCCCCACTCATGTCTGTTCACATTTTAGTCACTTCATGTACATTGTTTGTGTCTTTCGGATTTTCCCGGTTAGGGGTTGCCACAGTGGAACTCCGGTCCGCTAATGATTGGTAGTGGATTTTTATGTACCAGGTTACCAGCCCTGATGCACAACCTTCAGCGAAGGCACGTCCCATTCATGTATGCCTCCACACAGAAGACGCTCTAGCTGAGAAGTGAACAGGACAACATCTTGCTGTAAGGCGACAACGCTACTGCAGCACCACCACCACTTTATGTACATATTTTGCAATATTCATCTCTTTCTAACATCTGTTTATATCAAAAATACCAAATGTATAATAGAAAGTATCAAACAAAAATATTTAAAACTGGAACACTTCCACTTAAGTTCAATAAACTAAATACATTTCTGTATTCTTAGTCGGGTCTAAATTATAAAGACAAAACTTCAAAAGAGTGTACACTCTTACATCGACCACAAATAAGCCAAGCTGCAAAAATTTGCACGGCCACAACAACGATTTTTTTCCCAGGGGAAAAAAAATCACTGGGCCATTGTCGGGGCTTTGCCATTTCCTCCACAATGGGGGGGTGTAGGGGTGAAGCACCCCAATTTATGTTTAGATTTGTTTGTTTGTTTGTTTTTTTGTTGGCTCAGCAATTTTTTTCCCTGGGAAAAAATCGCTGTTGTGGCTGTTCGAGGTTTTGCAGCTTCGCTTATTTGTGGTCGATGTAAGAGCGTTCGCTCTTTTGACATTTCATCTTTATAAGGTTGATGTGCAGAGCTGTAGTAACTATAGAGGGATTAAATTGATCAGTCACAGCATGAAGTTATGGGAAAGAGTAGTGGATGCTAGGTTAAGAAGGGAGGTGATGATTAGTGATCAGCAGTATGGTTTCATGCCAGGAAAAAGCACTACAAATGCAAAGTTTGCTCTGAGATTGTTGATGGAGAAGTACAAAGAAGGTCAGAAGGCATTGCATTGTGTTTTTGTAGACTTAGAGAAAGCATATGACAGGGTGCCTAGACAGGAGTTGTGGTATTGCATGAGGAAGTTGGAAGTGTCAGAGAAGTATGTAAGAGTGGTACATGATATCTGCGAGGGTAGTGTGACAGCGGTTTGGTCTGCGGTGGGAGTGACGGATGAGTTTAAGGTGGAGGGGGGATTACATCAAGGATCAGCTCTGAGCCCTTTCTTATTTGCAATGGTGATGGACAGGTTGACAGACGAGATCAGACATGAGTCCCCGTGGACTATGATGTTTGCAGATGACATTGTGAAATGTAGTGAGAGTAGGGAACAGGTGGAGGATACCCTGGAGAGATGGAGATATGCTCTAGAGAGAAGAGGAATGAAGGTCAGCAGGACTAAGACAGAATATATGTGTGTGAATGAGAGGGAGGATAGAGGAATGGTGAGGATGCAAGGAGTAGAGGTGGCAAAGGTGGATGAGTTTAAATACTTGGGCTCAATAGTTCAGAGTAATAGTGAGTGTGGAAGAGAGGTGAAGAAGAGAGTACAGGCAGTATGGAGTGGGTGGAGAAGAGTGTCAAGAGTGATTTGTGACAGACTAGTACCAGTAAGAGTGAAAGGGAAGGTCTGCAAGAGGGTAGTGAGACCAGCCATGTTATATGGGTTAGAGACAGTGGCATTGACAAAAAGGCAGGAGTTTGAGCTGGATGTGGCAGAGTTAAAGATGTTAAGATTTGCACTGGGTGAGATGAGGGTAGGCAGGATTAGGAATAAGAATATTAGAGGGTCAGCCCAGGTTGGAAGGTTTGGAGACAAAGCCAGAGATGCATGATTATGTTGGTTTGGACATGTGCTGAGGAAGGATGCTGAGTATATTGGGAATAAAATGCTAAGGATGAAGCTTTCAGGTAACAGGAAAAGAGGATGGCCTAAGATAAGGTTTATGGATGTGGTGAGAGAGGACATGCAGGTGGTTGGTGTGACAGAACAAGATGCAGAGGACAGGAAGAAATGGAAACAGATGATCCGCTGTGGCGAAAGAAGATGATGACGATCTTTATAATATAGACCCTGTTAGTCAATATTTTTATTTCAAAATGTAATACCAAAAAGGACTAAAACTTAACATATAATTTTGATAAATTATTATTATTATTATTATTATTATTAAAGTAAGGTGGGAATCACATGAAAAAAATATATAATGAAATAAATATATATATATATATATATATATATATAATATATATATATATATATATATATATATATATATATATATATATATATATATATATATATATATGAATATAAATGAAATGCCCATTTTTATAATTTACACAATTTATTCAATCATTCCTGGGATTCCATAAACTCAAGCCTACCCAGAGTTTACATGTGTGTGCAATGATGCGCATTGAGCAGCAGTGCTCATTGCATATTCATGACGTGCACCATTTTTATATGTAAATAAGCGAGATTTTGTGGCTGGCAACACAGGAAACCATGTAAGTAAACATGAATAGCAATCCTGTTTAAATCAGAGAACTGAAGGTCCGTGGTTTTACACAGAATGCCACAGTGTTCACCAGGGTTTAACTGATAGCTCTCAATCTCTTAGTGCAAGACATCCTGACAAAGGTCAACATAATGGAGGGACAGTGACCCAGAAATAGGGACATACTTGACATATTTACTCTTTAGAAATGTGCTAGAATAACAAAGAGTTTGTGTTAAGATACATGTTCTCAAGGATTTGAAGTCTGAAACTCAAATGTATGCAATTATTGAGTCACATCAGTCCTCAGATCATCACATTGATATGGCAGAAAACCACAAATTTGATAAGGAACACACCAAAAGACATAAAGGCAAATATCTAGACATTCTGTGAAAATCTTGACAGTTGAGAGGTATGATTGTTAAATATATAGTCCAAAAACAGTACTGGACAGTGTATCTACAGTGCAGATTATTGTGAAATCTCATTCCTGGCATTCTGTACTGAAGCCGTGTAAGTGATATATAATGGTACATGGACTGCCATGTAAAATAAACACCCAAGAGAAGTGTGTATATTGAATACGGACACACAGATGAATTGTAGGAATGAAGACAGGGAAAGAGGACAGGTGAAACAACCTAATGCACAGCAGGTGAGGGCATGTCAATGGAAGATGGTTGTAGCAGCAACACCAATCACATATTAATATGGTACAGTAGGGACTGCACAATGAAAATGTATATTATATGACTGTCACACAAGGTAACATAGCAATGTGGAGGATGTCTGTGCGAGATAAGCATCCTTTCATGAAAAATGTAGAGGACATCAATCAGGGATGTTATATGCAATTGTGGTAGGGTGCATTTTCTGAAGCTGTGCAAGCTGATTTGCCTGAATATGAGTGTAATCTGAGCAGAGGTTTATAGCAAGTGGGACACAGGTAAAGGCTCATGCACAACATTAAAAGAAGCAAGCACAATCATGGACAATATCACCAGTAATCCCATGACTCTGACATAACATATGTCATTTAGAGTGATCAGAGAGGGTGCTGCACAAACACACTTGTACAACTATTATGACATGTCTGCACTTTATGAGGGTAATCACGTGCACCCTCATGACACTGTAACATATGCTGGAGGTGTCAGGAGGGACACTGCTATACCTGAATGTGGCATTATTATCAATATAGGCTAGTTGAGTGGCATGCATGGCACATATATATATATATATATATATATATATATATATATATATATATATATATATATACCCATGCCGTTAATGTTGTCAAACAGCTATATATGTACTGTGTTCATAACCAGAACAGGTATCACACATGCATCTAGTGTATCACCCTGATGGGTGTTTCACACCATCAGACAGTAATGTTTATGCCACAGAAAGAATACCAAGGTATAGCCAGTAAGATGTGTGACAGCTCACTGTGGCAAAGGTGTTATATTTTGGTTACACATCACTGGAAGATGTGTAGTGAGCTACATGAAGAAGGGTACATTGTACTCAGTTATCAGTGTGATGAAGGCTGTAAACTATGGAGGTATTATGGCCTGTGATAATACTCAGTAATTGTGTTACATACAAGGGAGTAGTCAGCACTGTGCTGGTGTACATTTCACATACCATCTATCTCAGGACACAAGTCACATACCTATTAGTTTGATTATATGGTGTGATGTCTATATTATACTTGGGTTGTGTGTTTGTATCATTCCAAGTATTGTCATGGCTGTGGCAGCAATCTTTGCTGTGTGTTGATACTGTCTGGAATATACTAATATACTAATATCACAGTTGGAGCCAATGATTGCCCACAATCTGTAGTTGTTCAGACAGCTGTTTGGACACAGGACATGTATGTCATTTATGATGTCTGTTATTTAAATAACAGACAGAAAAGGGCCTAGGAGACAGCCCTGATATAAGGACCTGATCACTGGACCTGAAATATACTTCACTTCACACATTTCAACATATTTCCATGCTATGTATATGATATAATGGTCTCCCCACTTGGTGACATAGGCGTTTATGGCCACATCTGACAGTGTTGAGTAAATACCTCAGTGTGGATTTGTGTCAAATGCCTTGGCTTGTCATGTTCAAAAGGATGATAGTGTTGTCATGCATGACCTTGATGACCTCTTTGAGGACATCTAACAGATGTGACAGGCTGACAGACAGCATTAACAACTCACACAGGTCTGTTGCACACAGCTGGAATATTATTAGTGTTCATTTAGTAAAAGGACCATGATGACATGTTGGTTGATCTCACAGATGAGGAGAGTCAGGATGTGTCTATACATGCATGCATTGGGTGATGTCCCGTCCAACTCATGTGGGTGCATGTTGGTGTACACCTGTCTATAGGAGCATAGTCTTTGTGGAGTGTGTGTGTTGAAGTGTGTATTCAACCATGTCAATAAGTTGTATGTGCTGAATCATGTAATAGGTGATCTGTGATGTTATCACAGCCCATTGATTCTGTGTGATAGGCCTGGATGAAGGTAAGATACTGGTTATCCTGATCTGGCCTAGGGTTTGGACACAATCCCTCACAGAGATATCATTGAGAAACTCACCCAGCTGGGGATTAACCCTTATGTCACTAGATGGGTAACCAGTTGGCTCATTGACAGAACACATACTATGAAAGTTGATGAATCAACCTATACCAGTACAGCTGTCACCACTGGCATACCCCAGGGATCTGTGCCTGGCCCTTTACTGTTTTACTGTTTGGGCTCTATTTCTTGACAGTTCAAGCTAAGGTATACAGCCTTTGGCTTACCACTTTTGCTGATTCTTGCATACTGGGTGCAATCTTTGAGTCCACCTATGATAACATACTACATCAGGGGCTAACACGGACAAATGGTTGATGATAAAGCCACATGGTCTACAAGTAAATGCAAAAATATGTCTTTATTTTGTCTTTCTGCAAAGTGGAATTCCCTGCTAATTACAGCAATGACAACAGCCTGTTATGCAGAAACCCAGTGATGCAAGCACTGCGAACACACATAGATAGCAATCTGAACTTCGACCACCAAATGTCCACACTGTTATTGAAAGCCTATGCTGTGCACATCATAAGTCATGCCATCATATTCAGATCTGAGGATTGTATTACAGCACTGTACTCAGACCTTATCAAACACTTCTTCTTCTTTCATTTTTTCCCAGTTAGGGGTCACCACAGCGGATCACCTGTCTGTTCATGATTAGCAGTGAAGTTTTTATGGTGTTGAGTTGCCAGCCTTCCACAGAAAGCACGCACACGCACACCCTCACACCTAAGGTCAATTTAGAGTGTCCAATCCACCTACAGCATGTCTTTGGAATGTGGGAGGAAACCAGGGTGCCAAGAGGAAACCCACATGACCACAGGGAGGACATGCAGACTCCGCACAGAAGGCACCCCAGCCGAGAAGCGAACCGAAGAACCTCTTGCTGTGAGGTGGCAATGCTAACCACTGCACCACTGTGGCCGCTAATAGAGTATAATGCTCTCTTATGCACCAGACACATGCAGCAGATAGAGAGAACACAAGTGTTTCTCAGTAAGAAAACACAGGGCCTACAAACCATGCCATGACTTATGTGGGTAGACTGAAAGCCATGTCACTGTAATCTGGATCATATAGGATGAAGTGACTTCTGCCTGGCTTCCAGATCAATCTCTGACCCTGCACTGGTGGGAATACTGCACATTTACAAATCAGATATAGCTGATGACATCAGCAGTGTCTGGTGCAGAGAATATGGTAATAATACTGTCCCACATGCTGGTGTAAAAGGCTCTCTATAATGTCAAGCAAGAGCACAAAAAGACACACACACACACACACACACACACACACACACACACACACACACACACACACACACATTGTTGACTGCAGGGAGAACAGAACCCGTACCAATATAAATACACAGACTATAGAACTCAGGACTTTACACAAGCACCACAGCACAAGTCTGACTTTAACATGACTGTAGTTCAACTTATAGTGGATGACATCAGCAAGGCATGTTGGAGAGAAGATGTTGGGATACTTGCATGAAATGGATGTGTAGGCATGTGCAAGTGTCAAAACACTGTCAATCCATGGGATTGGAGCAGTAACTGCAGGATACACATTTCTGCTGTTCAGGCTAGACACACACACACACACACACACACACACACACACACACACACACACACACACACACATAGTTGACTGCAATGAGAACAGAACCCCTACTTTACACTAGTGCCATGGCACAAGTCTGACTTTAAGACTGTAAGTCAACTTATAGTGGATGACATCAGCAGGGCATGCTGGATAGAAGATGTTTGGAGGCCTGCATAGGTTAATAGCTTTGTAGGTTCATAGGAGGTTACTAGCCTAATGGCCCTAGGGCATTTACAAGCCTAGCTGTGTTAAAGCACCAGTACCCTTATTGAGCATAATTAGATGATTGTTGTTAGCAGAGTGATTTTGTGATCAGCACCAACTGGCTCTGTCCATGAGGGATATGGGTACCACCCCAGGAGTGAATTTACAATCACCCATCCAGATGGTAAGGTTGCTCTTAAATAAGGTCATTGAGGAGCAATGTTTCACATGCAGTGGGAGCCTATTACAGAGGAGTGGCAATCACTGGGAGATATATCTGTTTCCCCATCATGTTCTTTTTATGTAACAGACTAGGTTGAGATCCATGGATCAAGTTATTCTTGTCCCATTTGATTTTCAGATGTCCAGCATTTCCAATATTGCAGGGTCTTAGAATGCTGTGTAGGCAAGACATAGGTCACCTCTCAGCGGCCTGCATGATACTGAGAACAGTGACAGGTCTCTCATCTTTCCATGTTTGCCATGTTTTGGAGGCTCTGGATGCTCCTAGTTACAAACCTCTGTGTGTGGGTTTACTCCAGTTGCTGCAGGTATCTGGTGAGGTACAGCCAGAAGGGAGCATTGTACTCAATTAGTGGTCTGATAAGGGTAGAGTACAGCAGAACTATGACCTCCCTGGTCTTGGATGTGATGGCCTTATTTATGAGGTGAATGTAAGAATTGATAAGACTGTACTGTACCATAATTAGCTGAAAACACTGTAATGAGACTGAGAAAGAAAGTCTTTATCTGTTAATTACCCAAGCTCATGCTGAACAGTTGCCAATCTCTCCTTTATGGACTAAGTCTTGTGTACTTTTCAGAATGAATTTTCCAAACACTGTAGTTTATTTAATAAGATTTTATTAGATGTTCACAATATCCGAATACTGTCTTCATTAACAGTGCTGATAAACAATTAGTGTTCAAAGGTACTGCACATCATATTCTGATTGTCCTCCTGAACAACATAAAATAATATAGTCTTTATTTGACCTGTCTTCTGTACTCAGGCTCGAGTGTCTACAATCTTCACTGATGTAACAGGTCAAATGAACTCACTAACTTTAACTGCATTGCTATCCTGAACACAACATATTATATTGCTTTAGTCCAGTAATTTTCCTTATTTACTCCTCCTAACCTTGGTCTCAGCCTTTGCCTCATATATGCTTTATTTAACATTCCATTAAGGAACATTCTGTATCTGGCAATATTATATCTTTCCCTTGGGCAAAGAGCATTCTGTATGTCTGTATTTTTACATACTTTATGCTTATCTTTCCTTTCTAATAAACTGTCACTCATGCTTGACCAGCAAGGTTATTTTTCTTTATACTTAATTGTCTTGTATGCATAAATGAAATACAATTTATTTTACCCTTTAGCCTGTCTAATGTCATACTTTAAAATGGAAACCCCTAATCTGCCAGTTGCCCGTGATGTCCCTGATGAAAGTATACAGGGACATACTTCTGTAGTTACCTTACATTTATATTGCTAATTACAGTATACAGCTTTTATGCTACCTGACGCATAATCTGAAAATAAAAAAAAATATTTGGTAAACCTGCAACTTTAATTTTGACCATTTATGTTTGGATTGAAGTCTTTTAACTTTATGATTTGATTATAACTAGGGAATTATTTTTTATCTGGTGAATAAACTTGCCATTTTAATTTTGAACACTAGGTGTTACTTGAGCATTTATGGCTGGTTTGGATTGAAGTCTCTTAACTTTAGGATTTGATTTTTATATTGCCTTGATTCATAGCCTTTAGAGTCTTTAAATCTAAGTTTTGATGTATGAGTGATATATATTTAAAACCTGTACATTATTCTCAAAACGAATGTCTTTTAATTATGTGGCTTTTAAAGCTGATTAACCTGTTTTGTGAATTTTCAATGTAAAATGTGTGTCTTGCCACTATGGACACATAGTGATTGAAGTGTAGATTGCTATCAACATGTGCTCCCAAGTCTTGCAGCATTGTGTTTGAGCTTAGAGGGGTGCTATGTATACTTAATTCCCAAAGGGAACAATGAGGCATTTTTTGCTTTAAGGTTCAGTCAGTGAGTTTGGCACCAATTATTTTATGTGTCAGTCCCTTTCTTTAATATATTAACATAGTGGAGGGATTCTACATGACTGCATTCAGTTGACAGTCATATGCAATTTTGGCAAGCCACAGTCTAAACTTCAGAGAAATAGTTTCCAACCAGTTGAGGGCCCAGCATAGATACTTGTGGTATTCCACTGATAAGTGGTCTAGCGGTGGAGGTGCCGTCCCCAACTTTGATAGTGTTCATTCTGTCAGTGAGCCAGTTGGCTATCCACATAGTAATGTATGGGTTAATCCCCAGATGGGAGAGTTTTTCTATGATACCTAAATGGGGGATACTGTCAAAGGCCGTTGATAAAATCAACATACCAGTATGTCCTGTTATTCCTCATCCAGGTCTTTTGGGTCATTATCAAATAAGTCTACTAGGTTTAATAAGCAAAATCTACCCTTGACAAAACCAAAATGGGTTGGGTCATATGTGTTGAAGGTCACCTATGTCCCTGTAGATAAAGTTCATACTGATCCCTTCCCTAGCCTTGCAGATAAGGCTTTTTATAGGTCAGTAGTTCTAGTTACTCATGTTAACAGATTGATATGCATTGCACAACATTTGATATTAATTTCTGTAGTGTAGGGGATATAAGTGTGAAAATAGTACTGCGACCCCAGGGTTGCAGTGCTTGAGGGGAGGCAACTCATGGCTCTATTGCAAATATGTGACATATTGTTAGACAGAGCCTTCAGATAATGTTTCCACATGTAATTTTAAGTCATAGGCAGGACCTGTGGGGTTTTATAGTTGGGCTATGAATGTTCAATTTGATACAACTGCATAAAAGACCAAAAAAGCTATCTTTAACTTTTAAAGCTACAGTAACACTTCTCTTCTGCTGCATACATACCAATTGCTTCCCTCAGCCTCTCCAATCAAACAACATGAGCCTGTCGATTGTGCTCACATTCATAGGGAGCAGGGGAAAGAACAGAAAAGAATAGAAGAACATTGTGCTTACCCATTTTGCCAATATTTAGCTTTTAATTCATACAAATATTCTCTTATTGTCATACTTGGACAGCTGAGGGATGTCCACACTCTCAAACTCATGCAACCAAGGTTGAGAGTATCCTTTTTTCTCCTGTTTAGGTCATTGAAATGATGCCTACATTGCTCTCCAGTGTCTGGGATACTAGTGGCACTGGATACAGCCTGGTCCAAACTATTCCACTCCTCAGACGTGTACTGGGAGCCAGAATAATCCCCATACAGTAATATGAAACCATACAACTGTGATTTGTACATTTATTATTTTTGGATGTATTGCACTAAGTGATCACAGAAGTTATGAGTATTGCTTGTAAATATGCAGCTCTGTCTTACTTCTCTGTGTTTGTTGGTCATTCTTCTCTTATGTGACCAGTAATCTGAGACATGCAGTCTGTAAGCCATTATAGATCATTGCCCTTAAAATGTGTGAGGACATTAAATGGCAATAATACAATATAATATGCAGTTGCCAACAAATGAACGGAAGGTTGGATGTTAATGAACAGAACATGTGAATTGTGTGCTGCTTACTTATATTTCCAACCTTGACAAAATTACATCTAACATTTTGTAAGTCTAACCTGACACACCCACTGGATGTAGGGCAGTCTGCGTTGTTGTTGCGTTTTCCTTCTCACTACCAGTAATCATTCACAGCTGCAATCCATTAAAAACAATCACTGAGGAAGTTCCTGTACTATGTTTACATCTGATACACATAGCCATGTATTTGGGATTCAGCAATTTTAATGAGTTCACACCTCATTTGCATCTTCACTGTTCTGACAGCCCTTAATCTGCACCATAAAAAGGCAACCATGTACCCCATGTACTTAGGGAAACTGAAGGTGAGGAAACTTGTTTAAGTGGAGAACACAGAAAAGAAGTTATTACTTTGGGATATATCTGCACAGAGGATGACTGAACTTGAGAAGGTATGCTTCCATTTTGTCAGCTATATACTGCATAGCATATGCTGATATGTAATTAAGAAAAATATGTTTAATAGTTTTTATATATATATATATATATATATATATATATATATATATATATATTAAAAAAGGCTTTTACACTTTTATCTGTATGCATTAGTTAGATGTGTACTGATGGCATGGGCATGTCTGTCAGGAATTTTACAGGTATACACGATTGGCAATACCTTAACATGGAATATTCTCCGTTAAATCCATAGACATGCTTCCAGGACAGTTTATTTGATAGAATGTTTAGCATTTCAAAGATGGTTTGTTAGTTTCTCTATACTAAGTATTCTACAGTCTGTTAACAGGTGACCTGTGTCTGGCATACAAGGCATCCACTGGCCTAATACCGATGGACTTACTGCACATCAGCAAATGAAATGGCATCAGAAATGCTCATTTCAAGGATCTACACCTCTTCTGCAACATCAATAGAATGGTTTGGAGGGAGTGGTATATCTCACAGTGGATGCCACTGCTGTGGAGCAAACTACCCACTCAAGCAAAACAAAACAAATCTGTGTCCATATTCAAGCATAACTTGGATCTATGGATGGGTAATAGACAATTTACCCTTGACTGCCCTCTGTACTACTAATGGACAGAGGCAGCTCAGCTCCTAAATGTTTTATCCCACTCATGAGTCCCCTCAAATTATCTGTAGTATTATCCCAGTTATTCTCACTAGGGATGATATATAAAAATGGGTAAGGCCAATCTATAAGTATAAAACCTCTGCCAACCCTGGCCAGGCTGATGACCCTAGTCTTGTGGGCAAGACCATTGATCATGGGGTAAGGGAAAGGTGATGCACTGGTTCCTACAGATGACCATCCAGGCCAAAAGGAAACAAAAAGTCCCTGTTTTATTAAGTCCAATAAATGCCCAGATGTATGACTAGCACTGGAAACTACCTAACTGAAATACATCTTTGGAGAGTAGAAATAAATAATAACACCCAGAAAAAACCCAAATAGACAGAGGAAGGACATAAAGAGTCAATGTGAAGGCACCCTAGAGAAAACCTAAACTGATGAAGGAAGTGCAGTGAGGCAGCAATGACAATGCCTGCATCAATGTGCCACCCCAAAAAGTACCAGGCATGCAGTGATATTATTATTAAATCAGCAAGGTTCAATAATCTATTTATATAAAAACATATTTTTGGTGGAAGGTCTGTAATATATCATCTGCATAAAAGCATTTTCTGTAGAGGGCCCTTGATATAAGAGCCTTAATCTTCAGATAGTGCTGAATTGCTTAGGCTAGGGGTTGCAGAAAACAAGTGAACAGCTATGGCAATAGATGATCTCTATCTCTCTCTCTCTCTCTCTCTCTCATTCTCTCTCTGTGATTCTGGTACCTTAGTCATTTGAAAACTACCAACATTGCATCTTATGTTGTGGTCTGCAGAAGCTCCACATACAAGCATATATGCTATTAATAATATTAATGACCAGTCTAGTATGATCAAAACTAGAAGAACATCCCAAAAAATATCAGTTCTATTCTATTAAATCTAATTTCTGTCCAGATTAGCAACTAGCCAATGAATTTATTGTGTGTGTGTGTGTGTGTGTGTGTGTGTGTGTGTGTGTGTGTGTGTGTGTGTGTGTGTGTGTGTGTGTGCGTGTGTGTGTGCGTGTGTGTGTGTGTGTGTGTGTGTGTGTGTGTGTATGAAAATGGTAGATTACATTCAGCAAATATTGACAGTCATTGGAATTACAGACTTCTCTTACCTATGAAAATTGATGTTGGTTTAAGGTCTCTTACCTTGCCCATTTTCAGAAACATTAATACCACGCATCTTTTTGGTGCAGAGGGATAAAGCCCTAACATACTTCTCCACTGTCCCTGATTTTCAGGGACAACCTTGATTTTGACTCATATTTTAGCTCTATCCCTCTTAATCCCTCTTAACACTGCTGCTTTTTGGACAAAATGTGGTGAATTATACTTAATAAATAATGACAATAATTAAGAGCTGAATACTTATTTTACTTCAGGAAATGTATAATAATTCACATTCTCGAATTCTGTTACTGTATCAAGTTAATAGAACTAATATTTTAAAAGTGTCCCTGATTGTCCCTGATTTGTTCTGGATTTCTCTGATTCTGTTGAGATTTGTCCCTGATTAGTTGAGAGCTAACTATAACACAGGCAACAAAATTTGACTAACTTCTTGGGTGCCTGTAAGAGATGACAGGTGAGAATGGGACTGAGCAGCTTCTGCCATCCTGGAGGTAGGGAGGTGACTCTGCTCACCACTTGGGTAACACTTAGCAGAAACACTAGGTATTGAACCCATAGAGCACAAGCCTGTAAGCACATGTTGCCTGAGGGCATGCATGAAGGCCAAGAGAGCATGAGAAGGCATACTCCTTATAGCCAACAGCACAGAAATGGAGCTCAGTGAGCTGTTGCAAAGGAGAAATGATGCTCCAATGGAAGAGGAGAAGCTACCCTCTCCTGACTAGTAAGCTAGCCCACTCTCTTCACCCATATCTTACAATAGGGGAACAAATGGGCTAGTAAGGCACCCAGGGCAGGAATGAATGGGTTATAGAACGCTCACCTAACCTAAGGATGCCGGGCTCTTACTCCACTGATGAAACAAATGGGCCAGTTGGGTGAAGGTAGTTGAACTACTAGGCAAGTCCAGTGGGGAACAAAAAAAAGACATTAGTACCAATACTGAAAAAGTGTTCTTGACCTGTGACCTTTGTCCTTGATAATTTTCTGTTTAATTCCTGATTCTGGAGGCAAGAAGTTGAGAGCTATGTTAAAGTGGCCTTTAGGATTCTCTTTCCATAACCATACCTAATCCTCTCTCCTTTATTATCCATATGGTGAGGAGCTCAAGGTTAACACCTATTGGTTGGGATTCAGAAAGCATAACACTGCCACAACAATGTGGGTAATGCTGCATAATGATTATATAATACAACTTACAGATGTGTTAAAACCACTTGGACCAACATCTAATTACAGTTTCTGAAAACAAAACCACTGTGCAGCCACAGGTAACCACTAGTGTTCTCCCTACCAACCCATGCAACTGTATAGGCACTTGTGTGCTTGCATACACACATACGCACACAAAAACATATTCAGACAGCTGCAAACATGCTCCTGTACACTCAGTACATACACGTGTTTCCTCACACACACAAATAACTTTGCAGTTCTTAACATCATCAAAATAAAGCATATACGTTTTTCTCTTTGCTCCCCAAATTGTGCTAGAGCTATTCTTTGAATTGCTCGAACAAGCTATTCTTATCCCAGTGAAAAGTTCTGGGGATATGCAACATGACTAATTAGCATTCGCTGTGTCCCTTAACTGACATATTTTCACGAGGCCAGAGTCTTACTACCACTGAACTCTACTCTGGTCTTTACACTGGAAATTGCATTGTGGAAACCTGCCCAAAACAGGTTAGTGAACTACAGTCTGTGGTTTTCATTTCTGGTCATTATTTTATCCAGTTAACTTGCTATACACTTCTGTTTCCTGTGTAACCCAAAATCATGAGAATGGTTTCATTTTTTATAAAAGTTTGTTTTATCACAAACAATGAGAAAACCTTATCTACATTCCACAAGAGCACCATTAAAAAGTTGTCATATTTTCGGTAGCAAGTTAAATGATTTTAACTTTCTTTTGTTAATATTCCTGTTTGTTTATTCTGTCCTCTTACTTCTGTCCTAGAAACCAAAACGAGGATGCAAACATATATGCCATAGTATCTTTTTTGGCAGTTTTTTAGTAAACTCTCCATACATGACTTCCATGTGCAGAGATAATAACTCACGCCTTTTTCAATCTGCCAACAGTTTATGATTGAGACTGTCCTATTCTTTGTGCTATTATCACCCGTGAATGAGTGTCTACTCCAAGGACCGTGCAATGGGAAAGCCTTGAACTCATGTAAATATAATACCCCTGAAGGATTACAGGGCTGAGTATTGTTATTTCCTTCCACCTATGTGTAAAAGAAGAGAAATGGAAAGGAACAAAAGTGGGGTTGGGAATCCCAGTGTAAAACTCTGCTGCATTCCCTTCTATATATTATATTCCTTTGACTTTCCATGATTAATGTTTTTGGAGCACCAGCTGTAAATAAATGTTCCAGTTGTCTTTTTTTCTTAAACTTTCACTGGCCCCCATTGATTATATAACTGATTATAACTCCTAATTGTGTTACTCTGTGTTAATAATGGACATTTTGCTCTGAGAACTAACTAACTTAATATCTTATTACGCACATGACACTATCTGTCTGTTAGGTTCATGTTCATATCTTAGTTAATTTAATCTTAACAGCCCTTATTGTTCATAGGACTTGTGCCAGATGTTCCATTTCCTAGAATCTGGTTCCCTCTAGTGGTGAATTTGCATCCCATGCCTGTGTTTTCTGCAAAGATATGCTGTAGGTGGAACGAACACTCTAAATTGGCCCTAGGCATGAGTGTGTGCGTGTGTGTGCCTTCTGTGGAAGGTTGGGCACAGGACTGGCAACTCGACACCGTAAAACTCCACTGCCAATCATGAGCGGACAGGTGATCAGCTGTGGCGACCCCTAACCAGGAAAAAGCCGAAAGAAGAAGAATTAATAAAAGTAAGAAACTCTGTAATCTTAGATTATTCATCATCAGATTCAGAAAAAACAGAACAGTGTCAAAAAAAATATGTTATTCTTTATAAAAACTTCTTAGCAGCAATAAAAATTAACTGTAGTACAGTTTCTTTTCTCTAGAATAAGCAAGGTAAATCAGCAGCACATAAAAAAGGAATAGCTAATTCTTTGTGTTGGGGAGGGGTTAAATGACTGTAGGTTGAAACATACTGCTCTTAATTATTTAAAATGCAGAGTCTGACTTAAAAGCAGATGGCAACATGACCGCCAATGCGTATCAGATCTTTATTTGTAGTTACATAAACTAGATATACAGCATCTTTTCTTCCTCTGGTACCAGCCTTTTTTGGAAATATGGTATTAATTATATAGCAGTATTTTTTCTTTCTAGAAATTGCATTTCAGGTTTGGGGCTGGAACTTGCTGTAAATAGAATGTTTAGTACACTGAAAATAACTTAAAAGAGTGGGAAGGTATCAATATGTGTGCATTTGTGTGTGTGTGTGTGTGTGTGTGTGTGTGTGTGTGTGTGTGTGTGTGTGTGTGTGTGCGCGTGTGTGTGTGTGTGTGTGTGTGCGCATGTGTGTGTGTGTGTGTGAGTGCATGTTTGCATGTGCATGCACTCACTAGTGTGCTTGCATGTGTGCTTCCATATATACAGTATGTTGGAAACACCAAACTCTGTTTCTCTTCCTTCTGTTTTGCATAAGTGTAGCAGAATAAACCATAAACTTTAACATGTAGTGTTGCAATATATCAGTTCCTTTCCCCCCCTCCAGTAAGTAAAAACTGCATGCTTTGTTGTGGGTGCTGTTTAGTAGCCAGAAACAAAATGGCCACAGTGTACTAGAGCTCCATTTGCCTGATTACTTTGGTTGTGTTCTGGTGATAGATGTAAGCCTGGAACAGTATTGTTTTGTGGCAGCAATAATTAATATAGTCCTGACTGTTGTCATGACACTTACAGATGACAATGCAGAAAGGAAGATGGATAAGGTCGACAGATGCTCAGAGGCCTCATGGCCAAGGTGGAAAATAAAATGCAGCTGGCAACATAGAAGTTATGGTGAAATTAAAATGTGAAGTGACCCAGCAGGAAGGACACTCTGCAGTCATGAGCAAAGTCCAAAAGAGATTGAAAGATATTTATCAGTTTAAGACCAAGGTGATGGTGCTGTAGTTCAAAGTAGATGATTTGGAAAAAGGAATTGGGGAAAGAATGTCCGCCTTCCAGAGAGTGTGACGGCCTGGACTTAAATCTGCACCTGAAAGGTGAGTTGAAGACTGTGTTTAAATACCTAGAGAACTTGTATGTTAAAATAGATAGGACATACATGGTTGAGCAGAGTGATCCATTGGGAGGACACCCTAAACAATTGTTTATTCATTTCCACCACTTTGTATTCAAGCAGTGGCTATTAGGGAAAAACAGAAAACTAAGGGGGATTTTGCTACGTATGGGGAGGGTGGTATAAAGAGAAAGTTTCAGAAGACTTCTCCTCATCTGTGTATAGGAAACCCTGGATGATTAGGGCACAGCTGTGGTAGCTTGTGCAGGTGGGAATAGGATTATGGCTCACTTTTCCAGTGCATACAGTTATAATGTGGAAGGTGAGAATATGGACCATACGTAGCTGGGAGAAGCTATGTACCAGCTAAAGAGTAAGATGCTAGGGGATCAGTCTGAAAAATATACAAGGCATTAGTTATTACATAGGTTCATAGGTTCATACTAGGCTATCTGCCCTAGGGCATTTACAAGCCTAGCCAGAGTGTGTTTGGCTTTCGCCACCCATTTTAAAATGAATTTTGCTATGCCCTTTTTCGAGGTTAGCATACTGTGCATCTGTCTAACAGTGACACAGAAGTGATACCCGGAGTAAACCTACGATCTCCCATCCACTCATCAAGATTCTTCTTGAAGAGAGTCAATGAGGGACTCTGCCTAACCTGGACTGGGATTTTATTCCAGAGTGAAGGGAGCCTCTGGGTTATGAATCTGTCCCTCCAGCATGTCCTATTTATTTCAGTGCTGAGGTTCAAGTCTCTCGAGCGCGTAGCTCGATGGGATTATTAATTATATCACATATATGTTCATATATACATTCCTTTGAAGGTCTGTTACATTTACCTACATTGAAACATGCATAATTTACGCTTTGTTAAATTATTAACATTTTGAGTATGTCAGTTTGAATAATCATTGAACTTATATATATTTTATTAGTCATGGGACGTATTAAGCACTGCTTAGGTGAAACGTGTTTGCACTCTCGTCTACTTTCAAACACATTTAAAACTTCTGGCAATTAGTTTCCCTACAACATAACATTTGCTTCAGATTCCTGCATTTCTTATCTGTAAAGTGTGGTCTGTCATTCACAAAATCGTTCAGGCACTCAAAGGATGTTCAAATGTCTCATTGTCTCTGTATAATATTTTGCAGTACATCAATGCCTTTATTGTATGTAATGCTAAATTGTATTGCATTATGCACTTTATTTTTCATTCTTCTTCTTATCTACAACACAGCTATGAGATTGTTCATAAAAAAGCAGTTTTGTTCTCTTGTTTCTTCCACTCCTTACCATGTCTAATATGTTGTTTAATATTCTGCTTAACAGCCCTGTCCTTTAGTTCTGCATGTAAATCCTCCTGGGAGTAGGGACTATTCCAGCATCTTATTATTGATTGTATATCTTTATATTCTAAGCATCTAAACATATGCAATATTTCTAAATGTGAATTTGTGACAAATGATATCACAATGCAGGTAATTAACTCTGCTATTCTTTCTGTAAAGGTTGTAGTTCATTTATATTCTACTATATAAACATTCATGTCCAAAAAAATCAGTGTTATCCTTCATTATCCATTTTTAAAATGTAAGAAATGAGCTGTAGCATTACCATCATTTTAAAAAATTCTGAAAATCATCTGCAGCATCCCCGTCCCCATATTATAGAAATGTCATCCACAAAACTGTGGCAAAATGACAAGTAACCTAGAAAATCATTCTTGTTGTCAAAAATAAAGGTGCAGATTCAATAAAGCCTACACAGTCCGCTAAAACCGTGTGTGAGTTGCAGCTCGATGGGCACGTGGTAGCGTGCCATTTTGTATTCAGTAAGCAGCTCTACACTGCGTGTAAAGTCGTGCAAACATGGTAAACACCATGGCATGCTAATTACAGTATAAGCAACTGAATTGCTTGCTAACCAGCCAATCCAAGATGGAGGAGCTATTGAACAAGCTACAAAGCAACAGTGTAGACTCAGTGCTGGTTTTCCCTTCAAATTCAAAAACCTGTTAGAATACAGCCATGGAAACTAGGCTACATGAAAAGACTGTTAGGGGCTGCTGTTGCTCTTATTCATGTGTATGTGCAGCAGGCCCATGTCTATGCTGCTGCTACTGCTGCTGCTAGTAGACAACTGCTAAGAAGGAGAAGGGTTTGCTGACCTTGTATAACTTTTCACAAACTGCATAAGGTGAAAATTATAGAGCACTACAGGGTGGAAAGCGACACACTACAGGAACTCTGCAACCTCTGTCATTCTCAACTGAGAGCAAGAGCAAACTGAGGGGAACCAGTACCATTGGAGACTACGGTATGTGTAGCACTTAGAATTTTAGCTACAGGAACCTTCCATAGACCAACAGGAGACATGCTGAGGGTGTCACGGGCATCAGTATCCAGGATCTTCCATCAATTCCTGAATGCTATGCTACAACATGCCAGTGAGTACATATACTTTTCCTGTAAACCTGAGAACACAGCCAGAACTATGCAGGAGTTCTACCCAATAGCACACTACCCTGAAGTCTTGGGTGTCATAGACTGTACACATGTAGAAATCAAAGCACCACCCTGAGAACAGGGAAGGGTGTACATAAATAGAAAGGGCTAACACTCCATTAACTACCAGATCATGTGTAACACTAAGGGAATCATCCTGAATGTGTGTGCTGGCAACCCAGACAGTTACCACGACTCACATATCTGGCACAACTCTCAACTGTATGAGATGTTTACTAATTGGGTATCCCACAAGGTCATTTACTGGGGCGAGGCAGGTTATGCACTAGAACCGTGCCTAGTGATGCCCATCAGAAATGCACACACACCAAATTAAAAACATTATAATGAGGCTCAAACTCAAACAAGAAATATCATAGCATTTGTGTTTGGACTGCTGAAGTCGTGGTTATGGTGCCTAGATACATCTGGGGAACTCCTGCAGTACAATCCAGGTACATGTACTGAAATATTCAATGTCTGTACCATGCTTCACAGCATTATCCTGAGGAAACAGCTTCGGTAGGAATAGTAAGGGAAGGGCCACACATCTAACTACCACTGGCAAGGTCACCACAGCTACACTCAGGTGAGGAGTCAGAGGGAGTCCAGCAGACACTGTGGGTGTACGCAGATGTAGATGTGCACAATCTGGCCTTGCACTGGCCAGTAGGCAATGCATAGCACAAATGCTCACCACCTAATGGGCTAAAACCTTCATGCTATGCACATATATACAGTAACACTGATGCCAGGCAACACTCACAACCTTTACTTAGTGATGTGATGGTTGTGTTCTGCTAGCATCAGACAGAGTCGTCCCTGGACTAAAATTATTGCAACTGATGGATTTCCAAGGTAAGTATGCTGAACATGGAATCGAAAAATAAATGTCTAAGAGTACAAATGAATGGCATATCCTTCCAAACTGTTACTTGGTACTGTATGTAAGTATAATGTGGATGCTTTTTACAGCAATTACATCAAGGTGTGACAGCAATATATGTGTCCTCTATCAACTAATAGGCCTTATGCCTAAAATGTACAGATTTTCACTGAATGTCCATAGTTTGGGCTTTTATTTCATGGATTAGCTCCTGGCTGCCGTGTGTCCCTGGCTACGGTGTCCTATACCATTCTCTCCATCCTGCTTGCCCTGAACTAGGGAATGAGAATCTACCCTGCTTAAAGACCAAGAACTAAACCTTATGTTAAGACTATTGGTCTCTACCTGAACTAAAGAATAGAATCAATCTTCTCCCTAAGCCTCATTCCCACAAGGAACCAAGAAACTCTCCATCCTGCTTGCCCTGAACTAGGGAATGAGAATCTGCCCTGCCTGAAGGCCAAGAACTAAACCTTATGTTAAGACTATTGGTCTTTACCTGAACTAAAGAATAGAACCAATCCTCTCCCTAAGCCTCATTCCCACAAGGAACCAAGAAACTCTCCATCCTGCTTGCCCTGAACTACGGAATGAGAATGTGCCCTGCCTGAAGGCCAAGAACTAAACCTTATGTTAAGACTATTGGTCTCTACCTGAACTAAAGAATAGAACCAATCCTCTCCCTAAGCCTCATTCCCACAGGGAACCAAGAAAGTATGTGTTCATAACTATTGTATTAAAAAATATACTTGAATAATATAATTCCATGTTATTGAAGTTTGCTCCCTAGCCAGGACAGCCAGCAGCCTTATTCTAATCTTCTTTTCTCCTAAACCTTAACATACTACTTACGTGTAGTCTCTGTAGCTAACTCCTGTTTACCCTCCATTACTCCTAGACCTGACAACACTCTAGTAAAGCTACTTGCATTGTTATCCTTGTCCACTAGATGGCATCCTTCTCCTAGTATTTGGCTTGTAAATCTATCCCACTGTTCTGAAATATATTTATCAGGCACCTTGCTTTTCTTTTACATTGTTATCCCAGTCCTGCTCACTCCTCTATTTTCACTATAACTCACTCTCCTCCACACCCATCTCCACCTTACCTCAGCAGTCAGCTCTTCACTGATTGTTCTTGGGGTCCTCTTCCTTCACTGGCTCTATCCCGCTCCGTTCGCCCTGTGGGCTCACTCTGCTCCCCTACCCTGCCCCAAGTTCCCACCCACCCCCAGTACTCCTACATTTATATACCCAAACCACACCCCTATACTAACTACCAATCATAGATCCCAGTCCTTAAAGTGCCAGAACCAACATTTCCAAGTCTCATCTTAGTAAACCACCTAACTTACGCTTATCTTTACCCTATATACAACTCTGCCATATTGTCATTCATATCAGCCTCTCCACACCTGAAGATCCTACTTCTATCTTCCCTCATACCTATTCTTTCTATATCTTATCTACTTACATTTTATGAACATCTCCACTACATAAACCTTTGTTACCCAACAAAGCAAACCTCCACTCCACCATTAGCGCACTTTCAAATCCATTCAAACACACCCAGCACAATAGCCTACCTACCAGCAAAATATCGCAGACTGACTCACATCAGATACTACAGGCCAAAAGCTAGGAAATCTCAGTTCCTAACATGTAAACCTCTACAACTTACAGTTAGAATTCAACTCCAATCCTTAATAGATGGAGATATACATCCCAATCCAGGGCCAAATTCTATCAAGACCATAGAGACCCATAACACAACCCCCATTAGTACTCAATTCCTTACCAGATCTCCCAGCTCACTATTGATAGCCCATCTTAACATCAGGAGCATAAATAATAAGGTTGCCCACCTACATGCTCTCATGGATGTGCATTCATTTGATATCCTGTGTCTCACTTAAACATGGCTCAAACCATCTATACAAAACAATGAATTTATACCACCAGGGTACAGCATCTTGAGACTAGACTGAAAAGCTAAGAAGGGAGGTGGAGTAGCTATACTATACAAATCTGGATTACAGGTGACCTCTGCTGTCTCTAATCCCCCTCTAACTAGTAATGAAGAAATACTTATCTCCAAAATTCAACTCAATAATTGTAAATCCATCTATAGTATTGCTGTCTACCTTCCCCCAGGGAATAACTCTAACACCCTAGAAATATCCTAAATTGGCTTTCCACCAACTATCCCCAAGAAACAATAGTACTCGGTGACTTTAATATCAACTGGAAAAGCTGTACTTTTGAACAGCCTTCTACTCATATTAACCTACACAGGTTCACTCAAACTATTAGCTTCCCCACAAGGACCAATAAACTCAATAACAATGAAAGAACCCTAGACTGGATTCTGATAAATAGACATCACCAAACGTACAAAGTAGGGGCTCTCCCTGAGGATATAAGTCACCATGCATTCACCTTCATAATCAGATTTAAGACTGACATCCCTGGCCCAATCACATATAGAACAATAAGGAGCAACAAAAATTTTAACCCTGACATCTCCCAAACTGAACTTAAAGCATGCAACTGATCACCCCTCAAAAACTTACCTCTAGAGGAAGCAGTAATCTACTTTAATGCTAAATTCTTAGGTATTCTAGACTTCCATGCACCAAAAAGGACCATTAGAACTAGGAATAAACCTGCCCCCTGGCTCTCAAAAGCAAACAAACAAAAATGCTCCTCAGAAATAAAGTCTGGGCCAAGTGGCTTACTACTAAAAGCCCAGAGGATCATTTAAAATTCAGGCAGCTAAGAAATGATACAAAAAAGCCGTTCTGTCAGACAAAATAAACTGTTACATTCAACTCCAACATACCCAGCAAAACAAACCACAAAAATTCTGGGCAGGGATTAACACACTTTTATACCCCAGGCCATTCTGTCACACCCACCCCAGTAGGTACTGACCATGATAGTCCAAGGCAAATTGCCAATACCTTTAACACATTATTTACTGAGACCATTCAGTCTCTTGCCAATCAACTAACTCCTGACAGCTCATCTCTGACTTTCACTACTGCTACCTTACCTCCCTCATTTCACCTCAAACCTGTCTCTACATCCCTTATCTGTACCCTTATTTTGAAACTCAAACCTACCACCCCTGCAGCTGATCTCCTACCTGCAGAATATCTGCAAAAAGCTGCAAAAGCCATAGTCTACCCCATCTCCATTCTGATTAACAGAACAATCTCTGAGGGAACTATTCCATCTATTTGGAAGATCTCACATATTATCCCCCTGCATAAAGGTGGAAACTCCAGGGAATTATCCAACTATAGACCTATTGCTATACTATCTCCATTGGCAAAAATCATGGAGAAATGCATTCATAGGCAACTGTTAAAACACCTAATAGATAACAGCTTATTAGCTAACTGCCAACATGGCTTCAGGCCACTTCACAGCACTACAACTGCCCTTTTATCCTTCTCTGACTGTATTAATAAAAATCGCAATAACAACACTCTATCCTCAGCCCTCTTTATTGATCTCTCTAAAGCCTTTGATATGGTTAACTACCACCTTCTCATAAACATACTCAAAAACCTATCTCTAGATGCACTGGCTATACAATGGTTTCAATTCTTCTTAAACAATAGGCAACAGGCTGTTATGTTGGAGAACAACTTATCTCCCCACTTCCCCATTGCACTCGGTGTCCCCCAAGGCTCTATACTTGGACCTCTTCTATTTTCTATTTTTATCAATGACCTACATTCTGTAATTCCTCAAGCTACCTCAATACAATATGCAGATGACTCCACATTAATATGCTCAGCCCCCACTCCATCAGACCTTCAGTCCCTCACCCAAAATGTGTTTAACACAGTAGAGGAATGGTTACTACACCATTGCCTCATCCTGAACCCCCAAAAAAAACAAACTCCTACTTTTTACTCCCATCCGTAGGGCCTCCCCACTATACATTACTGTTACATCAAGCAATGGAACCATCATATCCCCTGACTCAACCACAAAACTACTAGGGGTACTAATTGATAATAACCTTAACTTTGATACTCACATTAACAGTACCATAAAACAGTCAACAAAATATTAGGCCCCCTCTATAAAATCAAATCCTTTCTCACCCCACTAGCAAGGGCTACTATTGCCCAGACCCACTTAATCTCCACCCTCCTCTACGCTTCCCCTATATATACTAACCTCTCAAAAAACAACTTGAACAAACTGGCTGTCTCCTACAACAATATTTCTAGATTTGCAACAGGCTCTACATTCAGAACCCATCACTGTACTAATTATGAACAACTAGGATGGCTAGAGTTGCCAAATTTACTTCTATTCAAACAATTAAAAGTTGCCTACAAAATCCTGTATCAGCCTACTAAAACTCTAATTCTTACCAACCTTATCACCCCCTACAACAACCTTAAGACCCTACTCTCATCTAATAAAATACTAGTACAAATAGGTAAAACCTACAATATGGCTGGTGAATCTTTGTTCTCTAATACCGTGGTTAAAACCTGGAACTCTCTTCCCAGTGACTTGACCTCCCTTTCTTCACTAACACAATTTAAAAGAAAGCTGAAAACCTACCTTAAATCACATTGGTTATGTCCCTGTGTGAACCCAGACTAACTACACATTCTTTTTTCACAAAGACACCTGTCTTATTAACTGTATATACTAATTGCCTATTGAAAACCATAAAGATAACAGGCCTTATATTTTCTTAAAATGTCTTCATCAATACCCCTAAAATGTCTTCAACATTACCTACCTATAACTAACAAATGTTACAAGTCATATGATTCTGTAAGCAGACGTGTTTTGAAGTGAAAATATTTGCTTATATATTTAATGTACCCACATCTATCATGTATAAAATTGCTTAATTTTGTATTGTACCTGTACCTGTTAAATATTGTTATTTTTATATATAAATTTTACTGTCTGTTCGAGGAGCTTTTCTCCCTGGGCCTTGCTAAAAATGGACAAAGCTTTTTCCCTTAGAACTGTTCTAAATCTCAAAGTAAGCACTCTATTTTCATTCTAAAGCCCTGCAGTTGCTCGTATAAGTAATCTTATAAGTAAGCACTAATAAACTAAAGCACTACACCCTCTTATACTCCCTTTAAGTACTTGGCTCACTATTGGTCCTTTTTGATCAGTCAAAAAGTAGTTCCTTATACTATTCTGTCATGTCCAAAAGTCAGTTTCGGGTTTACACTCCAGTACAGCTGGTGAATCTGGGAATCTTGAAGCAATGTTACAACTGCCTTATGTACACAGACCACCCTCTCCTCCTCCCAACAAGCTCAAATATATGTGAGAGATGCAACTATATAGCCAAACTGGTGGCTGACCTCTCTCAACCCAATACTGGCGCAGTCAGTCAGGAGAAGGTAACCACACATACCACAAATCCAGTCTCACATAGACCTATCGCAACAGAAAACCAAACACATAAACACAGAAAAACATATTTGGAGGCTCTAAATAAAAATCTGCCCAAGCAGCAGAGACCTCCAAAGCAGACATCCAAGCAACCACTACCCCACAACAATACCCACGTATCACATAGTTCACAAAGTCAGTGTGCCACACAGTCACAGCCCTTAAGGCTAAACAACACACCTAATACACTTGTAATAGGTGACTCTACTGTCAGACACACTGACGTCCCACTCACCAGGCTGAACAAGGAGAAGGTCACTGTAAGCTGCCTGTCAGGTGCCAGGATCCACCACATAACACAAGCACTCAGGTCACTCCAAAGCAAGTACAAATATGACTCCGTCATTCAAAAAGTAAAAGAAACACAAACCAGTAACAGGAAAACTCCACAAGCAAATACCAGCGTTGCTCAGCTTTCAACTGCAATGTCACAAGCAGCAGAAGTAAATCCCAACTGGAACAATAGAAAAAACAGGTGCAATCTTCAATAAGCAACCCAGTTAGTACGATAAATCCTTTATTTGGACAAAAAGACAAGCTCAGAACAAGCGCTTTCGCCTGGTTGTACCAGGCTTTATCAAGTTCATTAACACAAATAGTCCCAAGTCTTTTATACTCTTGAAAGTTGATCATGTGATCTTAATAACTTAATTGATTAATTGTGAAGTTGCTAGGTAAATTACTGACCTTAAATGGAAATAGTACAAATTTTGTTAAAGAAATAAAAATATAATGTTCAGCCTAAGAATAAAATCCATCCTAAAAATAAAGCATGTAAAAAATATATATATGTTTAAAACCATTGCAAGCATTGCAAAAATTCATAAAAATATGTGTTTGTTAAAAAAGAAGATAGAATTTATTAAACCCTTACAATGCACTGACAGCTGTTGAACAGAACTGCTGTCTTCCTGCTAAAGAAATGCAGAACTTCAATTTTAATGACGTTGACCAAAGTCTATCCTGAATTGTGAACACTGTGGAAAATAATTGTTTAGTATGTCCATACAATTCTTTTGACAGTGGGGGTAATGTTAACCAGTGTGACTTTTATGCATGTCAATGCTACTGTATTATAACTTGTCTCTGTTGATTTTTAAAACACTAATGAGACTGATAGTATCATTTAAACCTGGGGGTTTGGTTACATTTAGCTTCAGTTGCCAAATAAGCTCTCTGTTTTCAAGCCGGGTTTCCCAATCTCCACCTCTAGGGTCATGGGGAACCTGCTCAAGTACAAAAAACTTTAATTGCATGTTTGTGCAACTCAAAGAATGTTTGTAAAAGGCGTTGGTGTCTCTTTTCTTCTCTATGTCATAGAGATGCTCATAAATCCTCCTTTTGAGCATCCTCTCGGTCTTTCCTACATAGAAACTAGAGCATGTCACACAAACGCCTAAATAAACCACTCCCTTGGTTGAACAAGTATATCTGCCATAGAAACCCAGTTTCAACTTTCTAGAAGGCAAATAAAAGCATTCCTCTCCCAGAATGTAGGTGCATTGATTACAAGCCCCACATTTATAAGTACCATTCTTCATGGGGGCATAGCCTGCGCTTCTGGAACTCGTGTTGTTTGTTTTGTGCTCAAACATGCCCTTTAAATTAATGTCTCTTTTCCTAGTGAAGCCTACCCTATCTGGTAGGTATTGGTTAATGTCGTTATATAAAGCTAAAATGGGCAAGTACGTAAGAATGGTATTTTCCACCAAGCCTGAATCCTTATTGTAAGTATAAACAAAGTTGTTTTTTAAATGTTGTTGTTGATCTACAGAGGAAGAAGGGGAGGGCAACCCTTTCCCTAGAAGTGGTGGGTACAATGATTCCCTTTTAGTAAGTATTTCTGATGCTAAAGATTTAATAAGTTTAAGTGGGTACCCTCTCTGTAAAAAACAGTGCCTCCAATGTGTCAACCTCTTCCAGGAAGAGTTCCAAGGTGCTAGACATCCTTGAGGCGCGTATCAGTTGCCCCTTTACGATTCCTTTTTTAGTGTAATGAGGATGCCAACTATTATAGTGTAGGAAAGTGTTGGAATAAGTGCTCTTTCTGTAAATTCGTGTTTGAAATCGCCCAGCCTCTATGTCCTTACTAAGAAGAATATCTAAGTAATGCAGTGAAGAATCACCGATTTCATAGGTAAAGGCTAAAAATTCGGTGGTTGAATTTATATAACGGAAAAAGTCCATAAAACTTTCCTTGTTACCTTTCCATAAAATACAGATGTCATCAAGGTAACGTTTGTAAAACAATATGTATTCCTTCCATTCCGAAGAATGAATGAATGTCTTTTCCCATCTGTAAAGCACAATGTTGGCATATGAAGATGCGGATGATGCGCCCATGGCCACCCCTTCTTCTGTTTAAAGATCTCACCGTTAAAATAAATGAAATTGTTTAACAAAACCGTTTCCATGAATTCAACTATAAGATTGATCAAGCTGTTACTAAGGTTTGATTCACTGGCCAGAATTTCATTAAACCAGTCCAAACCTATATTATGCGGAATGCTGGGAAACAGTTCAATAACATCTATAGTAACCATTAAAAGATTTGGTTCAAAAAGACTTGAAGTGATGCTACCAATAAATTCCCAGGAATCTCTGCAAATATGTGTGAAAGTGGAGATAAGTTGTTTAAGATTATGATCTACAAAAATCCCTAAGGGCTCAGTAATGCTGCCTGCACCTGCTACTATTGGTCTAAACCTCAGGGGTACCAGACCGTTGTGTACCTTAGGTATTCCGAAAATAACAGGAATTTTCGCTTTGGGGACCGAGAGATAGTTATATAACTTTTCATTAATACCCCCTTGGTTGAGGTAGTCTTTTAACATGTAATGGATTTTAGAAAATGCAATATTTAATTCATTTCTAAATTAGTTCAGAGGGTGTCAATGTCCTGTAAAATGTTGTGAATATGCATTTCATATTCTACATTATACATGAGGACTACCCCTCCCCCTTTGTCAGGTTTCATCACCCTAATGTCCTCGTTGTTTAAGTATTCTATCAGTTGGTGTAAATGAAAATCAAAATTACAAGGTACTTGCTTATAATACAAATTTTGGTTTTCTCTTAAAGCCTTTTCCACTAGGTCTTCAAAGACTTTGAGATTAGGGTGCGTGGGGGGATTAAACGTACTCCGTCTGCTAATAGTGTGATCTATTTGTTCTTGACCTTTAAAATGAACAGCAAGGTTTAAGTTCCTAATAAACAGTTTAAACTTCACTAACAACTTGGAAAGATTCATGGGACGAGATGGAACATACTGAAGTCCTTTGGTGAACAGCTCAAAAAATTCTATGGTAATTGTGACATCAGTAAAATTGTAAATCTTAAAGTTGTCCTTAGTAACTACATGACAACCTTCTGTGCTTAAATTTAAATCTAGTTCACCTGAGTCTTCTGTATGGTAAGAACTGTCCATATCTACCTGCGCCCCCTGTTCCAGTTCTCCTGGTGATGTGAATGATTCCTCCCCATCGGTCTGCCCTGGGGGTATTGAAAAACCTGGAATTGATTGGCACTATCTTTTTGTGCAAGGCACTCACTCCTTCTTGGGGGCTCAGCTGTTGGTGTACTGGCTTCCTCCTGATTAGTGTTCTCAAAATTATTCCTTTGCTTCTCTATGAAATTGTATCTATTTCTACCGGGTAAAGGATATGCTCTACCCTCTTTGTATTCTAAAAGGTCCCTTTCTAATTTCCTGGTTTTACGATCTATGACTTTTAAACAATGCTGGTCTACCTCTATAAAAACATCATCATATTTCTTTTTAAAACTTAAAAAATTCTTGTATTTAACAATGCTGTCATTTAATGCAGTAAGTTCATTCAAAATTGCATTAGCTTTTTTCTGATAGTCCTGAACCATAAGGTTCAACATCTCGAGACCTGTCTTGTCAAAAAGTTCCAAAAGCTGTGAATGCAGTGTTGAGCCAACAGTGGCACTGTTAGGGAACTTAAAGCAACGGAGACCTTTAGGCACCCGTTGCACCCTAATGCATTCCTTTAAGTAATTAATTTCCAACTGAGAATTCTTGTATGCATAAAGCTTGTTGTTTAAAGATTCAAAGTCTGTATCCATTTGTTCAAAATGCTTATTTACAGTACCTTGTTTGAAAGTGTATTGCTGCTCAGTCTATCCTTAAAAGTTAAAATCCTTGTTTCTTGTGCTGCTGGAAGTAGTGCTTCTTTGCTGGTAACCATTTTGTTGGTCCTGAGTATTAAGCCTGGCCAAGTTATTCGGAGAAGTGACAAAATCCACGCCATTCGGCTCCTGCAATCGTGTTGTAGTTAGTTCCTTAGCCAGTCCCTGCTGCTGGTTGCCAGGTAACGAATAGGAACAATCAGGCTTGGTTGCAGTAAGTAAACTGTTCATTTGCGTAAGCATGGTTAACAGTTGATTAAATTCTTTTCTTGTAACCGGAGCTTCATCTTGCTCATTTCTAAGAAGTAAAGGAGTGTCCAAAAAGTCAGAGCTAGCTGGGTCTTCTGCCATGGAGAAAAATACGCACTCAAAAAGTAAAAGAAACACAAACCAGTAACAGGAAAACTCCACAAGCAAATACCAGCGTTGCTCAGCTTTCAACTGTAATGTCACAAGCAGCAGAAGTAAATCCCAATTGGAACAATAGAAAAAACAGATGCAATCTTCAATAAGCAACCCAGTTAGTACGATAAATCCTTTATTTGGACAAAAAGACAAGCTCAAAACAAGAGCTTTCGCCTGGTTGTACCAGGCTTTATCAAGTTCATTAACACAAATAGTTCCAAGTCTTTTATACTCTTGAAAGTTGATCATGTGATCTTAATAACTTAATTGATTAATTGTGAAGTTGCTAGGTAAATTACTGACCTTAAATGGAAATAGTACAAATTTTGTTAAAGAAATAAAAATATAATGTTCAGCCTAAGAATAAAATCCATCCTAAAAATAAAGCATGTAAAAAATATATATATGTTTAAAACCATTGCAAGCATTGCAAAAATTCATAAAAATATGTGTTTGTTAAAAAAGAAGATAGAATTTATTAAACCCTTACAATGCACTGACAGCTGTTGAACAGAACTGCTGTCTTCCTGCTAAAGAAATGCAGAACTTCAATTTTAATGAGGTTGACCAAAGTCTATCCTGAATTGTGAACACTGTGGAAAATAATTGTTTAGTATGTCCATACAATTCTTTTGACAGTGGGGGTAATGTTAACCAGTGTGACTTTTATGCATGTCCATGCTACTGTATTATTACTTGTCTCTGTTGATTTTTAAAACACTAATGAGACTGATAGTATCATTTAAACCTGGGGGTTTGGTTACATTTAGCTTCAGTTGCCAAATAAGCTCTCTGTTTTCAAGCCGGGTTTCCCAATCTCCACCTCTAGGGTCATGGGGAACCTGCTCAAGTACAAAAAACTTTAATTGCATGTTTGTGCAACTCAAAGAATGTTTATAAAAGGCGTTGGTGTCTCTTTTCTTCTCTATGTCATAGAGATGCTCATAAATCCTCCTTTTGAGCATCCTCTCGGTCTTTCCTACATAGAAACTAGAGCATGTCACACAAACGCCTAAATAAACCACTCCCTTGGTTGAACAAGTATATCTGCCATAGGAACCCAGTTTCAACTTTCTAGAAGGCAAATAAAAGCATTCCTCTCCCAGAATGTAGGCGCATTGATTACAAGCCCCACATTTATAAGTACCATTCTTCGTGGGGGCATAGCCTGTGCTTCTGGAACTCGTGTTGTTTGTTTTGTGCTCAAACATGCCCTTTAAATTAATGTCTCTTTTCCTAGTGAAGCCTACCCTATCTGGTAGGTATTGGTTAATGTCGTTATATAAAGCTAAAATGAGCCAGTATGTAAGAATGGTATTTTCCACCAAGCCTGAATCCTTATTGTAAGTATAAACAAAGTTGTTTTTTAAATGTTGTTGTTGATCTACAGAGGAAGAAGGTGAGGGCAACCCTTTTCCTAGAAGTGGTGGGTACAATGATTCCCTTTTAGTAAGTATTTCTGATGCTAAAGATTTAATAAGTTTAAGTGGGTACCCTCTCTGTAAAAACAGTGCCTCCAAGGTGTCAACCTCTTCCAGGAAGAGTTCCAAGGTGCTAGACATCCTTGAGGCGCGTATCAGTTGCCCCTTTACGATTCCTTTTTTAGTGTAATGAGGATGCCAACTATTATAGTGTAGGAAAGTGTTGGAATAAGTGCTCTTTCTGTAAATTCGTGTTTGAAATCGCCCAGCCTCTATGTCCTTACTAAGAAGAATATCTAAGTAATGCAGTGAAGAATCACTGATTTCATAGGTAAAGGCTAAAAATTCGGTGGTTGAATTTATATAACGGAAAAAGTCCATAAAACTTTCCTTGTTACCTTTCCATAAAATACAGATGTCATCAAGGTAACGTTTGTAAAACAATATGTATTCCTTCCATTCAAGAATGAATGAATGTCTTTTCCCATCTGTAAAGCACAATGTTGGCATATGAAGATGCGCATGATGCGCCCATGGCCACCCCCTTCTTCTGTTTAAAGATCTCACCGTTAAAATAAATGAAATTGTTTAACAAAACCGCTTTCCATGAATTCAACTATAAGATTGATCAAGCTGTTACTAAGGTTTGATTCACTGGCCAGAATTTCATTAAACCAGTCCAAACCTATATTATGCGGAATGCTGGGAAACAGTTCAATAACATCTATAGTAACCATTAAAAGATTTGGTTCAAAAAGACTTGGAGTGATGCTACCAATAAATTCCCAGGAATCTCTGCAAATATGTGTGAAAGTGGAGATAAGTTGTTTAAGATTATGATCTACAAAAATCCCTAAGGGCTCAGTAATGCTGCCTGCACCTGCTACTATTGGTCTAAACCTCAGGGGTACCAGACCCTTGTGTACCTTAGGTATTTCGAAAATAACCGGAATTTTCGGTTTGGGGACCGAGAGATAGTTATATAACTTTTCATTAATACCCCCTTGGTTGAGGTAGTCTTTTAACATGTAATGGATTTTAGAAAATGCAATATTTAATTCATTTCTCGAAATTAGTTCGTAGGTGTCAATGTCCTGTAAAATGTTGTGAATATGCATTTCATATTCTACATTATACATGAGGACTACCCCTCCCCCTTTGTCAGGTTTCATCACCCTAATGTCCTCGTTGTTTAAGTATTCTATCAGTTGGTGTAAATGAAAATCAAAATTACAAGGTACTTGCTTATAATACAAATTTTGGTTTTCTCTTAAAGCCTTTTCCACTAGGTCTTCAAAGACTTTGAGATTAGGGTGCGTGGGGGGATTAAACGTACTCCGTCTGCTAATAGTGTGATCTATTCGTTCTTGACCTTTAAAATGAACAGCAAGGTTTAAGTTCCTAATAAACAGTTTAAACTTCACTAACAACTTGGAAAGATTCATGGGACGAGATGGAACATACTGAAGTCCTTTGGTGAACAGCTCAAAAAATTCTATGGTAATTGTCACATCAGTAAAATTGTAAATCTTAAAGTTGTCCTTAGTAACTACATGACAACCTTCTGTGCTTAAATTTAAATCTAGTTCACCTGAGTCTTCTGTATGGTAAGAACTGTCCATATCTACCTGCGCCCCCTGTTCCAGTTCTCCTGGTGATGTGAATGATTCCTCCCCATCGGTCTGCCCTGGGGGTATTGAAAAACCTGGAATTGATTGGCACTATCTTTTTGTGCAAGGCACTCACTCCTTCTTGGGGGCTCAGCTGTTGGTGTACTGGCTTCCTCCTGATTAGTGTTCTCAAAATTATTCCTTTGCTTCTCTATGAAATTGTATCTATTTCTACCGGGTAAAGGATATGCTCTACCCTCTTTGTATTCTAAAAGGTCCCTTTCTAATTTCCTGGTTTTACGATCTATGACTTTTAAACAATGCTGGTCTACCTCTATAAAAACATCATCATATTTCTTTTTAAAACTTAAAAAATTCTTGTGTTTAACAATGCTGTCATTTAATGCAGTAAGTTCATTCAAAATTGCATTAGCTTTTTTCTGATAGTCCTGAACCATAAGGTTCAACATCTCGAGACCTGTCTTGTCAAAAAGTTCCAAAAGCTGTGAATGCAGTGTTGAGCCAACAGTGGCACTGTTAGGGAACTTAAAGCAACGGAGACCTTTAGGCACCCGTTGCACCCTAATGCATTCCTTTAAGTAATTAATTTCCAACTGAGAATTCTTGTATGCATAAAGCTTGTTGTTTAAAGATTCAAAGTCTGTATCCATTTGTTCAAAATGCTTATTTACAGTACCTTGTTTGAAAGTGTATTGCTGCTCAGTCTATCCTTAAAGTTAAAATCCTTGTTTCTTGTGCTGCTGGAAGTAGTGCTTCTTTGCTGGTAACCATTTTGTTGGTCCTGAGTATTAAGCCTGGCCAAGTTATTCGGAGAAGTGACAAAATCCACGCCATTCAGCTCCTGCAATCGCGTTGTAGTTAGTTCCTTAGCCAGTCCCTGCTGCTGGTTGTCAGGTAACGAATAGGAACAATCAGGCTTGGTTGCAGTAAGTAAACTGTTCATTTGCGTAAGCATGGTTAACAGTTGATTAAATTCTTTTCTTGTAACCGGAGCTTCATCTTGCTCATTTCTAAGAAGTAAAGGAGTGTCCAAAAAGTCAGAGCTAGCTGGGTCTTCTGCCATGGAGAAAAATACGCACTCAAAAAGTAAAAGAAACACAAACCAGTAACAGGAAAACTCCACAAGCAAATACCAGCGTTGCTCAGCTTTCAACTGTAATGTCACAAGCAGCAGAAGTAAATCCCAACTGGAACAATAGAAAAAACAGATGCAATCTTCAATAAGCAACCCAGTTAGTACGATAAATCCTTTATTTGGACAAAAAGACAAGCTCAAAACAAGAGCTTTCGCCTGGTTGTACCAGGCTTTATCAAGTTCATTAACACAAATAGTTCCAAGTCTTTTATACTCTGGAAAGTTGATCATGTGATCTTAATAACTTAATTGATTAATTGTGAAGTTGCTAGGTAAATTACTGACCTTAAATGGAAATAGTACAAATTTTGTTAAAGAAATAAAAATATAATGTTCAGCCTAAGAATAAAATCCATCCTAAAAATAAAGCATGTAAAAAATATATATATGTTTAAAACCATTGCAAGCATTGCAAAAATTCATAAAAATATGTGTTTGTTAAAAAAGAAGATAGAATTTATTAAACCCTTACAATGCACTGACAGCTGTTGAATAGAACTGCTGTCTTCCTGCTAAAGCAATGCAGAACTTCAATTTTAATGAGGTTGACCAAAGTCTATCCTGAATTGTGAACACTGTGGAAAATAATTGTTTAGTATGTCCATACAATTCTTTTGACAGTGGGGGTAATGTTAACCAGTGTGACTTTTATGCATGTCCATGCTACTGTATTATAACTTGTCTCTGTTGATTTTTAAAACACTAATGAGACTGATAGTATCATTTAAACCTGGGGGTTTGGTTACATTTAGCTTCAGTTGCCAAATAAGCTCTCTGTTTTCAAGCCGGGTTTCCCAATCTCCACCTCTAGGGTCATGGGGAACCTGCTCAAGTACAAAAAACTTTAATTGCATGTTTGTGCAACTCAAAGAATGTTTATAAAAGGCGTTGGTGTCTCTTTTCTTCTCTATGTCATAGAGATGCTCATAAATCCTCCTTTTGAGCATCCTCTCAGTCTTTCCTACATAGAAACTAGAACATGTCACACAAACACCTAAATAAACCACTCCCTTGGTTGAACAAGTATATCTGCCATAGGAACCCAGTTTCAACTTTCTAGAAGGCAAATAAAAGCATTCCTCTCCCAGAATGTAGGCACATTGATTACAAGCCCCACATTTATAAGTACCATTCTTCGTGGGGGCATAGCCTGCGCTTCTGGAACTCGTGATCCGCCACATAACACAAGCACTCAGGTCACTCCAAGGCAAGTACAAATATGACTCCGTCATTGTCCATGCTGGTGTGAATGACCTGAGACGTACCTCCCTGGACTACATGAAAAGAGACATAGAGGAGCTCTCTGATCATGTAGCCAAGGCCGGTATGACCCTGACCTTGAGTAGCATCTTACCCTCTCCAAGAATGATCCCACAGTATAAAGACAAAATGATCAATTTTAACAATTGGCTAAAGTATTGGTGTCATTCAAAGGGGATCCAGTGTCTGTCAGCCTGGGATGACATGCTTGACAAGCCACGTTGCTTCGCTAGGGATGGCTTGCACCTGTCACCCCTGGGATTTCGAATACTGGCTAAGGCTCTTGCCACCCCCATAGTGCCTTTTTTAGGCAAGGCTCAAAAGACAAACCCACTTCCATAGACAACACAAAGAAAAAGAAACTAAGGGTAATGCTGCTCAATGCCAGAAGTCTAAACCTCAAGATGCAAGCACTTGAGGCTCTCCTCAGTATGGAGAATATCGATATCTGTGCAGTAACAGAAACCTGGTTCAAGGCTCCCGAGAGCACCCCAGCACTACCAGGTTATACCTCATACCATGCTTTTTGGCCCCAAAACTCGGACCAAACCACAAAAGGAGGGGGAGTATCAATATTCATCAAAGATACCCACACCTCCAGGTTAGTGGCACTGCATGAAGCATCAGAGACCATCCATGTGCAACTAACAGTGGGCAAAACTGCCTTTCAGTTTGTAGCCTGCTACAGACCACCCTCCCAAACTCAAGAACCCCACTCAGCTTTCCTGAGAACACTGGAGAATATGAAGGTCTCTCCAAACACCATTATATTGGATGACTTCAACTACCCAAACATAGACTGGGAGTACTACTCAAGCCCCAACACCCTCGCCCAACAGTTCCTAGAATTTCTAAACTCAAATGCTATGGAACAACTGGTCACCACTCCCACAAGAGGGGAAAACATATTGGACCTGATCATCACCAACATGGGGACTCTATGTTCCATACCAGAGGTATAACCCTCATTGGTAAGATCTGACCATAAATTAATCTCACTGGACATCCATATCTCGGCCCCACCCCCAGCCAAGAAAACCACGGTGAAGAACTTTTCAAAAGCAAACTTCACACTTCTCAAAACCGAGGTGGAATCCTTCAAAGCCCCCGGGCCAGTGGAAAATATGGCCCAAACCGCAGAATCCTTTACAAACGCTTTCTATGGACTCCTACAGGAATGCATAGATCGTGCTATCCCAAATAAAACCAAGACTCATTCCTCCAAAGGCAGGAGACCTGTCTGGTGGACCCCAGCCATACATAAGCTATACAACAGAAGGAGGAAGCTACTACATGACAGAGTAAAATCCCAAAAAGGGAAGGCATCTCTGATGAGTACTAGCAAGAAACTACGATCCCTCATGAAATCATCTAAAGCCAGCTTCGAAAGAAAAATTGCACAAGATGCTAAAGATAATCACAAGGCCTTCTTTAGTTATGTCAGGAACCTGGGTGGCAACTCCCAGATATGCTCTGAGTTAGTTCAAAATAACAAAAAATACACTGAACCCACAGACATTGCCATCACAGATGCACAGGTGAGAGCTGCCCTCTCCAAAGCAGATTGTATTCAATTGTGGGCTTGATGAGTGATGATCCAGCATTAATGGGACTGGATGGTGTCCCGGGCTGTGTCGTACATGAACTCCAAGAAGAACTGAACCCTCACATAAAGTCACTGTTCAGTCTCAGCCTTACTACAGGATATGTACCCAAGGAATGGCGTACAGCAACAGTGGTCCCATTCCACAAAGGTGGTGCCACAACGGACCCCGGAAACTATCGCCCTATAAGCCTGACTAGCCTGGTCTGCAAAGCTATGGAGCATATCATCATGAAACTCATAAACAAAGACATTGGGAACCTCCAAACACTGGATCCTACCTAATTCGGCTTTGTTAAGGGCAGATCTTACCTCTTGAACCTGGTCAACTTCTTTAAAACAGTCACCAAGGCCATAGATGAAGGGAAGGTAGTCCACACAGCCTACCTGGACCTCTCAAAAGCCTTTGACACAATACCTAACTCGGGCATCATAAATAAGTTCACCAGCTTAAATATCAACCCCTATGTCACAAGATGGGTTGCAAAGTGGCTCAGGGATAGAACCCACATGGTCAGAATTGCAGGTGCCATGTCATACTCTAAACCAGTTACAAGTGGCATCCCACAAGGCTCAGTCCTGGGACCTCTCTTGTTTGGTATATATTTCTCTGAGGTACAGGCTAACATGGGAGGACTATGACTGACCAAGTTCACAGATGACTGCAAACTGGGTGCCATAATCGACTCACCGACTGACACAAGCATCCTCCAAAAGGGTCTCACAGAGATGGATAACTGGTGCCAGAGCCATGGCCTAAAGCTAAATGCCAAAAAGTGCATAGTCATCCCCTTTGGGAAAAACAAAGTGTCCACAAATTACCACATAGGTGGTAATCCATTAAGTACAGAAGAAGTAATTAGAGATTTGGGGATCCAAGTAGATAGCAATCTCTCCTTTGACAACCACGTTGCCAAAGTGGTTAGAAAGACCTTCTATATAGCCCACCTTATCATGAAAGGGTTCACATCTAGATCAAGAGAGGTCATTGTGCCCCTCTACTCATCACTCATCAGGCCCATAATTGAATACAATGCCCCATTTGGGATGTACCTTACTCGACACCTGCAGCAACTGGAAAGACCCCAAAAGTACCTCACCAAGAGGATCAAGGGACTCAAACAGATGCCCTACGCAGTTAGGCTAAAGAAACTCCAGCTCTACTCAGTTGCTTACCGCCTACTCAGAGGCGATCTGTGCCTGACGTATAAAGCCATGTCCAACTCAGAATTAATGGACATGCTCCACCTCAGGAAATCCAAATCCCTTAGAGCTACACGCTCCAGGGACTTAAACCTCAGCACAGAAATAAATAGGACATGCTGGAGGGACAGATTCATATCCCAGAGGTTACCCTCACTCTGGAACAAAATCCCAATCCATGTTAGGCAGAGTCCCTCAATGACCCTCTTCAAGAGAAATCTTGACGAGTGGATGGGAGATCATAGGTTTACCCCTGGGATCTCTTCTGTGTCCCTACTAGACAGAGGCACAGTAAACTAACCTCAAAAGGGCTATCTTCTGTGACCTACTATACAGAGGCACAGTCAACTAATCTAAAAGGGTGGCGAAAGCCAAACACACTCTGGCTAGGCTTATAAATGCTCTAGGGCAGATAGCCTAGTATCAACTTATGAACCTATGAACCTATGGACTAGCCCAGTCAACAAATGTAAAATAATAAAATAATATGCTTATAAGGTCAAATCATTGGGTGAATAAAAGTCAAACAACACGAAGGTAAAACCAGACTGGAAAAAATAGCAGCCAACCAATCCTCAGCTCGAGCAGGACACCAGCAAGTACGCAATCACTTGTAAAAACTTGTAAAGACAAAACACAGGTTTATTGCTCCATAGATAAAATCCACACATAAAAAAGAGACTCCTGGTTAAGCGCTTTCATCTGATAACCTCAGATTTCATCAGAATCATTGGGTGAAGTTAGAAAATAATGACACACATTTCAGTTTCAGACTTCATATCCCTCAGAATAAACATAAAAATAGTAATGCAAAACCTGTTATTCCATCAACTGTCTAATTTTGTAAGACCAAAATGTTTAAAAACTCTTCCCGTTGTTATTCCTTTGTCACACTTATTTTTGGCTTGGTCCTGCTTTGTTGGTCTAAGAGTTTGTGAGGGATGTACACATTACAAAAAACTGTAAGAAAGCAGTACAATTTGCAAAACAGCATCACAAAAGCAGAAATGCTAAGCACCAAGTCAGCTATGCACCATTTGCATCAGACAAAAGACTTACATATCCCTGAATCCAAAAGATAGAAAACAAGCAAATGATACAGTTATCATCATTTGCACATGGTGTTGTGTGTGTGGGGGTGGGCAAGAGGTCAAGGCTGACACAAAAGGTAGTGAGTGTATATGCGTAAGAAAGAGAAACAGGCAGACATTTAGATAAAGTATCAAATGGCCACTGAGACAGAATGAGCTTTAAGCCACATGACTGTCCTTTGTAACTGTTATGTTTGTGTGTGTGTGTGTGTGTGTGTGTGTGTGTGTGTGTGTGTGTGTGTGTGTGTGTGTGTGTGTGTGTGTGTGTGTGTGTGTGTGTGTGTGTGTGTGTGTGTGTGTGTGTGTGTCTGTCTGTCTGTATGGGCACTCTAGGTGAAACTGGTGTGTGATTGTCTGCAAGAACAGAGCCAAGCTCTGTGCTAGCTCTACATCCTGGTATGTTGGACAGGTGTGAGCCATGTATGGTAGAGGTGGCAGTTTATTGTTGTTGTCTCCAACCCCAAGAACTGGCTTTGCCAGGAGTTGCCCTGGCATGTATATGTCCACGGTCAGGTGAACTGCTGCTACCTGAACATGACTGATGCCTACTGGACAAACACCCCTCAGACTATGATCCCATAGTCTGCCATGCCTGGTTATGGACGCCTCAACCACTGATGTAGCAATGGAAGTAGTGCCACTATGGGAGTGTGATCAGGCATGGCTACATCAGCTAACATCAGATGATGTGGCTGATCTATATCCATGTGGATGCTGCCCCCCTCCCAGCAGATGTTCCACACAGACACCACCCATTCCAATGTGTCATACATCCAATCCACTGGATTATTGACGCAGTGGAGGCAGTCATGCATATCAGCCTGTTCCACATCCACAACCCTAAGCATTTCCTCCGAGGCCCTATTGGACTGTGCCTGTGTCTCTGTGATGGCTCTAAACATATGTTGATTGGCACTGAAAGACACACCAGGATCAGGTGGAGAATGGACAGCAGGCCTCCTCCGAACACCACTAACACCCGTCTTGCATGGCACCTCACCCAAATTTTGGCTGTGGCCAGTCAACAGGCACTGAAGCTGCAGTAACCACACTACTCTGATCAAGTGTCTCACCCTCCACTTGTACAATATTGGAGGGCTCACTGGATTGGGTTTGTGTAGGCTTACTTGCTGTGTCCGATAGAATTACAGGGGATGGCTGAATGTCAGCTTTAATGTCAGATTCAGCCTCTGAGCCCACCTGACTGTGCCTGTGTTTGGCCACCATCATTATGAGTCTGCTGATACTCAGACGTCAGGTGGTAAGAGTCCTAGACTTCTGCTGTCAAGATCACCTCTGATACGAAGCAACAAACAGAGGAAAGAAATTAATAGCTACACTACTACAGTTTAATATATGCTAATAAAGTAACACTGGTGCTACTATCACAGATGGTACAGCAATACACACACAGTCCTGACACCCACCTCATGCATACAGATAAATGCATAGTTCTGTTAAATGCTCATCAGTACTGAAATAAAATTGTTTGGCTTGCCATGTGCAGATAACTCCACACTTGCTAGAGAGGATGGTCCTGGAAAAAGTTAAGCAAAATGTAAGGACACCATAATCACAATAACAATAACACAGGGGTAAATAATCTTAGCCTTTATATGTCCTTTAACAATACATTTAACTGAAACTTGGATGACACTTCCACCCCAATCCTATGTGTAATGAACCAAAATGTGTTTTAACTGTATCAATATATAAATAATCCCCCTCAAAGAAATGTTATTAAATCAACCTAACTTTTGCTGTTAATATTTTACTATACAAGAAATATTTAAAAATTGACATATGTAAGTCTACCCGAAAGCTCCTCCTGGGGCATACTTGGCATATTTGTCCTCAATGAAACAGCATCTCCAACATCAATCAATTGCTGTTCTGCACTTTCCATGGAGCTCTCTGGATCCATGACAGTGGACAGGAACTCTTCATTTGGTGTCAGTCAGTGGTGGCTTTGTAGCAGCCCCCCCGGTAGAAATCTATCCATGGGCCACTACAGCTGCTCTCCTCCAGGCCAATGAAATCATGTCAGTGGCCCTATGATCACCTGATCAATATGTCCTGCTACAGCCCCCAACAGCATTTACATTGTTCACTATCTGGTTCCAAATCTGCATTCTTCCAGACATATCTTCATGTCCTCTCTCAAGCAGAAAGGCACCATGTTGGCAAAAGACCTGGACGATCATGTCATTCTCTGAGTCATTGAAGGGGAGTTTGCAGGGATTTGGACGCTTAGGTGCCATAGTCGTAGGTCACATAAAACAGAAAAGGATACTATATATAAATATCACAAACAAAAATCCTGCTTAGATATAACACACATTATTACTTTTTCAATATTATCCATGGAGAAAAAAAATTATTCAAATACAAAAAAGGGTTATGTGGTTCTAACTTATCACGGTCACACACAAATCAAGGTTTGATCCAAAACTAGGGCTAACAATAGCAAAGGAAACGTCTGTAAAAACTTTTTGATTGTGCCAACATAGATGTGCAACTTGGCCCCCACCCCAAAACAACAGGCAAATAACATTTATCTACCAAAACCACAAAAAACAATGTACGAAGGGATCAGTCCACCAATAAATATCCAGAAACAAGTTTATTAACGAAGGCAATTCCAACATATACCATTTTCGTCAACACTGTGACTTCATCAGATACAACGTTGCAATAAAATTCATGAATATATATACACTTAATTGACTTCAATCTTTCAATTGTAGCTAATTAATAATATAATTTTAAAGAGACATAGAGACCACTCTTAAAAAACCTGAAGCTCAATAAAACTAGGAAAACCCTAAGGTATTGGAAATATATGAAAATCAATATACAATATTACAGATTTAAAAATATATTAATAAATAATTTATAAATACTGTTAAAAGTTATTTACATGCAACAAGCTTTTAACCTTATCAAAGGCTTAATAGATATATATTTGTTTATACCTGGTTCCTTATTAGATTCCAGTAAAATTTGCCAATAGGTTTCCCTGTGCTCTAATCTAATTTCCCATGGCCCTCCTCTATTGTCTTTGCAAACAGTTTCCAAAACAAAAAACTGATACTTGGCTGTAGGGCATGTCGTAAGATGTCTATAAAGGGCATTTTTGAGATTTTGTTTTTGTATCTCATATAAGTACTCATATATCCTTCTTTTTAAAGAACGTTCAGGTTTTGCCCACATAGAAGGTGGGACATGATAAACAGAAGGCCAAGTAAACCACCCCCTGACTATTGCAGTTAGAAAACCTAGTGGACTTAATATATTTATTTCTAGCTGCAAGAAAAAATTTATCTACCAAACAAGGAAGAACACATCAGTCGGTTGTTATAAGTGCTTTCAAACTGTCCCAAAAATGTGTACACATTTACCAAAGAACATTCATTTTTATACAATTGCCAGTCACCTCTACCTGTGCCCAGCACTCCGCTAGAGGTGTCTATGGGCCATCCTAGAAGACTAGCATCCCTGTGTGTTATTGACAATAAAGGACATTTCTTTGAAATAACACAGAAGAGTGTAAAGAGGAACAGTTGTAACAGTAACACTTGTGATGAAAGTTAATAAGCCTTGTACATCTGAGAAAGTAAAATTAAGAAGAGCATATTGATAAAAGTTGCATATATATATATATATATATATATATATATATATATATATATATTTACTATAAAAATTTAGAATGTACATTTGGCGAACATGGAAATGCCGAACGGCAGTTGGCCGATCTCTGTGCTGCCGAACATTATGAGGGCAAGAGTACATATCAGCGAATGCAACTGTGTATTCACTGATATGTACTCAGTGTTGTGCCTAGAGATCACAGTACATTGTGGATTGTGAAATGTATCCCTCTCCTCACTGTTGTGTGATCTTGGAGTTGGAATATATAGTTTGCAGGGGGTGTAGGGGATGCAGTGAGGCTTGCCCCCTCCAAAAACATGAATTGCAATATAGGAATTACACTTGCCTTTGCCCCTATATAGACTTCATGTTTGTTATTCAATGAAAATGTTGAATCTGCTGAATCCATTCATCAGATTCGACATTTTCAACTACTTAATATGCAGTAATTTGACCTTGCATTTTGATGTTAAATATGTTTTTTTAAACATTGCTATTTTGATAGTAAACCATATATATATATATATATATATATATATATATATATATGTAAGTTACATGTCAGCAAATCCATTATATAATTGCAAAATTCAATCATACCTTATCAAGATCAGTAGTCTCTGTGCAGATAAATCTAAAATAATAACAATGTTCTTATGTGTTATCCATGTACACAACTCTCCTCACCTTCAGGTTCCCTAGCTACATTGTTCCCTTTTTATAGTGTCCATTCAGGCCTGTGATCATGGTGAAGATTCAAATGAGATGTGAACTCATTAAAGTTGCTGAATCTCAAATTCTTGGCTCTGTGTTGCAGATGTAAACATAGTGCAGGTACCCCCACAGTGTTTGTTGCTAATGGATTGCAACTCTGAATGATTACTGGTAGGTAGAAGGAAACCACAACAGCAGTTTAGACTCTGCTACTTCCAGTGGGTGTATCAGCCAGGTTACACTTACAAGGTGTAGAAGTAATTGTTTTAAGGTTTTAAATGTAAAAAAGCAGCACTCATTTTACATTTTCTGTTCAGTAATATCCAAACTCCCCTGCATTTCTTGAAAACTGTTTATTATTGCCATTCATTGTTCTCCTACATTTTAAGGACAATGATACAAAATGCCTTACAGACTGCAGATCTCACATTACTGCTCAGATAAGAGAAGAATGAACACCATGCAAAGATAAGACAGGGCTGCATTTTTGCAAATAATAGTCATATATGATTGTGTGATAACTCATTGTACTACATCTGAAATTAACACATGTACAAACAACTCAGAAGTGTACATGTGCCTTATATCTAGTTAATACTATAGGTGATTTTGGACTTGTTTTTATGCACAATGATTTTCATTCCTACTGCAAAGATGTTTCTGTGACAAAGAGCGATACACCTTTACTATGTTTTGTAGGTTCATTGGTGTCAGAGTTCAAATCCAGACAATTATTCTTCCCTCCTTTGTGTCATACAAAAATGTTTGAATTCCTCTAGGTCATCAATACTTGATTTTGGTGGTCTATACACTCCAACTGTTATATTTATTTATTTATTTTATTTATTTCCAGTTTGATTACCGGGGAAGTCCACTGGGCCAGAACGTACCCATTTTCAGTGGAGGCCCGGGGAGAAAAGCTCCAAAAGCAAAGCAAATACAATCTAAGTTACATAGTGTAAAAGATAGTAATAAAATATATACATTTGGAATAACATTACATTGAATACAGTTAGTAAAAAAGCAAATACACGCAGTATACTTCAAAAAACATCATTCAGGAAGGTAGATACAATAGATTTAGTAGTTTCCTTAAGTAGCAGGTTTGACTGTATGAAAAGAAGGTGTAAGGTTACATGCTATTTACAATATTTACATATGAGGAGTAGAGAGAGAAAGTACATAAACTGAGAGTAGAATATAGTTTGATCAAGCAGTGATCGAGAGAGAAAAGAGAAGAAAAGAAGATAGTATTAGGGTAGAGTAAAGAGAAAGGATGTAGAGGGTTCAAGCGGAATTTATGTAGATTTATGTAGGATGTAAGCAGGTGCACTTATGTTTAGAGGATAAGTAAGAGAAAAGTTGGATTTTGAAGGCTTCAGTGTTAGATGTTGTTCTAAGAGAAGAAGGGAGAGAGTTCCATTTCCTGCCAAGAGAGTAGGAGGGAAGGAGCTGGCCAGCAGGGCGATTGGGTTTGTGGATGGTGATTAAATTTTGGTGTTTAGATCTAAGAGATCTGTTTGGGGTGTATGGCGGAAGGATGTTTGCTAGGGCTGGGCATTTTTCAGGGTAGAATATTAATTTGTGAGCACTGGTTAGTTGGAGGTAGTCTAGGTAGTTAGGGAGTTCTAGCCAGTTCAGAGTTTGTAGGGAAAGACAATGGTGAGAAGAGGTTTTAGATTTGGTAGCAAATTTAGAGATTTTATTATAGCAGATTTCGAGTTTAGTGGAGATGGAAGAAGACAGGTTAGTAAGGAGAGGGCTCCATATAGTAGAGATGGTAGAAGATAGGTAGTTGCTAAGGAATGTCTAGCGGAGTTGGAGAGAAAGCAGTTGTTCTTATAGAGCATACCTAGCTTTTGGTGGGTTTTCTTTATGTTTTGTTGTATGTGGCTATCAAATTTGAGGTGCTCGTCTATAGTGATGCCAAGGAGTTTTGCAGATGGGACCACCTCTATGGTTGACTTTGTTTGGCTTATGATTTTGAATGCTGTTTTATCAAATGTGCAAGCCCTGGAGGGAGCGGAGAGAAGAATTTTGGATTTATTAGAGTTTAGAGAGAGATGATTTTGGTGCATCCAGTTCTCAGTAGTGGAAAAAGCTATTTGGGTTTTGTCAGTAGTTCGGGAATGTTGGAGGCGGCAGAATAAGGTAGAATCATCTGCGTATTGGATGACTGTTGTGTCTGGGATGGCAGAGTGAAGGTTATTTATGAAGATGTTGAAAAGCATGGGTCCAAGGATGGACCCCTGGGGAACACCAGTGGGTGTAGGTAAGAAGGAGGAGGTAGAGTTGTTCCATTTGACAGCTTGGGATCTATCTGATAAGTAGCTAGAGAACCAGGATAGAGTATCAGGGGAGAGATGAAGGTTTGATAGATGAAAGAGAAGGTGTTTGTGAGAGATGGTGTCGAAGGCTTTAGACAGATCTAGCAGTACAGTGGAAACTAATAACCCAGAATCCCTGGCTTGGTTGACTGTTTCTAAGAAGGATAGTAAGGCAGTAATAGTGCTGTGTCCAGGGTGGAAACAATGTTGGGTGGGTGTTAGGAGGTGGTTATGGATTAAGAAAGGCATGAGTTGGTGGTGGACACATTTCTCTAGGATTTTTGATAAAGGTGAGAGTAGGGCAATTGGGCGAAAGTTGGAGATATTTGTGTTTTTGCCTCCTTTATGAAGTGGGAGAATGTAGGCTGAATTCCAAAGCATAGGAACATATGACTCTTTTATAGATCTGTTAATTAAGATGCTGATAGGGAGAGCAATACCTTCGGCAGCACATTTAAGGAAAGAGGAGGGGATGTTATCAGGGGCATTAGTGCATGGCTTTAGTTTAGATAAGAGTCTTTTTATGAATATAGTTGAAACAGGTTTCAGCTGGAAACTGGGAGGACAGTTAGAGGGGTTGTTAGGAGTAGAGGAAAGAGAGTTGGATGTATTATTGTTGGGGAAGGATTTGGTAAGATTAGCTATAGATTCCGTGAAGAATTTGTTGAAGAGAGAGCTTAGATCTGAGTCAGTTTTACTTGGGTCTGGGCAAGGGTTATTTTTAGATCCTGGGTGGAGAAGGGAATTTACTGATTTCCAGAACTGTTTGGGGTTCTTATTTTGGTTGGACTGTAGTTTGTAGTAGTAGTTCTTTTTGTCCAGGGTGATTAGTTTTTTTGCTAGGTTGCGGAGTTGGGTGTATTGGAGCAGGGAAGAAGGGATTTTATTTTTCTGGTATAGCTTCCAAGATTTGTCCCTTTGATGCATGACTTGTTTTGTTTCTTTGGATAGCCAGGGGGCAGAGTTAGCTTTGACTCGTTTGTTTCTTGGAGGAGCTAGGGAGTTCAGAGTATTTAGGAAGATAGAGTTAAACTGTTCAACAGCTTTGTCTAGGGGAAGTGTATTTAGGGTCTGCCAGTTGGTATGTTTAAGAATGTTTGAGAAGATAGTTGGGTTGAAGTTGCTGAGATTACGAGTGTGGATGTAGTGGTGTAGATATTGGGTAGAGTTAGCGGAGCGGTGTATGAAAGTAGGGAGATGGTCACTGAAGGTATCAGGGATAGTGCCTGAAAGAGTTATTTTGTTTGGATGAGAGACTAGGATCCAGTCAATGGTAGATCCTGGGGATTTGTTTTGTTAGGCCGGGTGGTTGAGTGTATTACTTGGGTGAAGTTAAAGAGGTTGATGAATTGGGAGGGGGAAGGAGAGTTGATTTTATTCCAATCAATGTTAACGTCGCCTAGAATGTAGGTTTCAAATTTGATTTCAGTTGAGGCCCAGTAAAGAATATTTTCAAGGGTTGTTATGTTGTCACCTGGGGATATATAAAGGGAGATAATGCAGATGTTCTTATGTTTATTTAGTCGAAGGAGACTGGCTGTAAGTTCAGCGTTTTTGAACTCAGGAGTTGGAATTTGTAGAGGGATCAGGGAGAGAAGGTTAGAGAAAATTATTGCAGAGCCTCCACCTTTTTTATTTGGTCGGTCAGTTCTGTGGATTTGGAAGCCAGGAGGTAAGATTTCAGAGTCGGTGATGTGGGGTTTTAGCCAGGTTTCAGAAATGGCTAGGATGTCTGGTTGGTTGTGGCAAATCCAAGCATGAAGATGGTGAATTTTGTTATTTAGGCTCTGAGCATTGATAGAGAAGAGCTTAAGAGGGTTAGGAGAGGAAGTGGTAGAAGAATTGGGAGGGGGACTATGTTTTATTCCAGAGGGAGAAAAAGGGGTTGGGGAGACGTTGCTAGTGGTGAGGCAGGGGCCAGGGTTTGGATGAATATCGCCACATAAGACAAGGTCATTATTGGTAGTAACTTTTTGTCTTTTGTGTTTTAGAAGTAGGAGGCTGTTATGGGGAGGGAGGATTTTCAGAGTGAGAGTTTTTGGTGTGGTGAAGCTTTTGGGATGGAAAACGTACAGTGTTTTGGGAGGAATAAGAGTGGAAGATATGTTGTTGTCGTGGGTAGATAGAGAAGGTTGTAAATGAGTACAAGGGTTGGTTTGTGTAGGAGGAGGGGAAAAGGGTATTTTGTGAGAGTAGGACGTAGCAAAATATAGGGGAATGAGAAGTACAAGTAGTAATGATGGGACATAGATATTATGAAGGATTTTGGGAGGTATGTTTGGCAAGCAGAGGTGGAAGAGATTGATGTAGTGGAGTTGAGTAGGCAGCACAAACAAAAATAAAAGGATGGGGTCTTAGGAAGAGGATAGGGTTGAAAGTATTTGCAGGGGAGAGAGAGGGAAAAATCTGTGATGAGAAGGGAAACTATAATGGAGAGGGAAGAGAAAGAGTGGAAGGGGTCAAGAAGAAGAAATATCTGGTTTTCTTTCTCCCTTCTATGCGCAAACATCAACAGGTTACACTAATAAGACAACAAACCAAGGAAAGCCCTAAAGCAGGTATATATTAGAAACCAAATTCAAATGATGATGTCTGTGGATGTGAGTCAGGGAGTCACACCAACTAAATTATATACCAATAAACCATCAGATAGAACAAGGAAGGGATTCAATACATTGTATATGTGAATCCAAAACCTATTGGAAGTCCACAAAACCAAAACTAAAAACTAATAAATAATATATAGTTTGAGCATTCAATAAAAAATCATATATGTGTGCCAACAATATTAATGTAAAGGGAAACTCCTCCTATTCATAGTATCAATCCATTAACATTTGCACACAAAAAGGAGAAAGAAAACCAGATGCAAAATCCTACAGGAGGGTGAAAAACCCCAAAATATGCCCATAAAGGGATAGAGATGACAAAGCATTAAATGGTTGGTACAAATAAAATGTGGACAAAACTCCAAGATTTGGCACCAAAAAATGGCATCAAAAATTATACAAAATAAACTCAATCCAATTATATTGTATTCATAACAGTGCGGATAATTCAATGAACATGTATTTAGAGTATTACCAACTGCCTACTGTGTTGTAAGAAATAAGTAAATATTATAACAATACTGAGAACAACTAACCTACCAACATAATCTGAAAACCGCTATAAAGTTAAGTATGTAATAAACAACATACCAAGCTAATATATCATTCTAGGAACTAAGTATTAACGGGTAGATGATACATCCAAAGCCCAATAGCAGTAAATGCTGACACAAAATCCAAATGTGTTTAAAAAGGCTTCCGTAGAAGTAAGCGTTGTCAATAACCTGTGCCAACTAATCATAGCATCGGGTAACAAATGTATATATAAACCCTATTACCTAATCCAATTGTTATAGTGCCCAGCTTACTATATATGATGGTAAAAACAGTTGAAATATTCCAAAATACTCATAAATGTAAAGTTATAAACTAAAAAAATCAGAAGTTAACAATCAGCAATGCATTTACCATAAAATCCCGCAAGTAATATTGCAAATCAAAAACAATAAAGAAATAGTATCCGACATAAGGGACCAATATTGATCCTAATATGCCCCAATGAAAACAATATTATATAACCCTCTAAACTTCAAATGTATGTAGTCATGAAAAAAAAACACATATTACAGGAAAAAAAAGTTAACTGTCCATGATAATAGTTCAAAATACCAGAAATAGTCACCAAGTTTCACCCAAAGAACTAACTGGATGAATATAGCCTCCTGAACTCGTAGAAGATGATAATATAATATCCGGCAACGGTCGCCAAAATATGGAGCCACTAAGGACAATCCCAATTACAAAAGAAAGCAGAAATATAACGGCATCCACGACAATGTCTTGCTGTTAATGTCCCACAAAATGGCGTAATTGTAATCCTGATGTATAATGCGACATGAATGCTGCAAGGCCAAATCCAGATAACACACAAGACACACGATGTAAACTATAGTCCCTGTTCAAAGATGAAACCCAAAACCAAAAAGAAATTGAACATCACGGTAAAGTGTCCATTTGGTAACAGAAGCCGAAACACACAAATTGAAGATATATTCATTAGAGGTTTCCTCTTCACACGATAAAACTGTACCACATGTCCTACAACATAGCCCAATGAATCCGGTCAAACAAAAACGCTATACGCGTAGGTTCCACACTGCTGGAAAGTACCTCGTCCTACAGCATAGCCCAAAGAATCTGGTAGGCCTAAATCCAGATAACGCTATATGTTATATGTTCCAAGGTTGTCTTTATTGTTAAAGCTACACAGTCTATAGTATTGGTGTTATCACTGAACACATAATTATCACAGGTCTCATAATTATCTTTAATCCCTGTCATAACACCTCCACCTGACGTTTTTGTTAGAATGTCTGTTATAGTAAAAACATTTATACCCTGACATAATTGGTTTCCAGTCATTGCCCTTTAGCCATGTTTCACAAAAAATAACAACACAAATCTTGTGGAAACATAGCAATTTTTCCAATAAAACTTTATTATTAATGCTCCTAGCATTAACAACCATCAGAAATACATCAACTGTTTTAACTGTGAACTATTACATTTTTAATCTGACAAAAATCCTGCCTTCTGTTTGTCAAATATTGCAAAACACCTGCTGCAAAATTTTTCTTCCCTGATTTTGACAAGTGCATGCCATCCTATCTGAACACATGTGCCTAAAATTAGGGTTAGATGCTCTACACATTTCCATTTTTTAAATGGGATATGTTTTCATTTAGGTATTCACCACAAAAATATTTTCATTTACATTGACTTGACTCTCCTTTCAATGTATGAGTTGTGAAAAATATGTCCTAACACTGTATAAACTATGCTAAGAGGGCTGTAAGTTCCCTACTAACAGTCATAGACTCCTAGTGGATGAGATTATTTGTACTTCCTTAGGTTAAGGTATTCTAAGGCATGTCTCGCATCCTCTATTTTTGCTCCTGGCAAGCATAACAGTATTCAGCATTCATTATCTTCTCTGCAAATGTAAGTATCAGTTCCTCTAATAAGTGAATCTTCAATTACAAGAATATCTTTTTGATCAGATCTGAAGAATCTTCAACTTCTAATTCAGTAATCTCTGCTCTATCAGTTGTTACAATAGAATGATCTTCATCACCATTAGCCTTTTTAATCCCACTGTTTTCATTGCTTATTACATTTGCAAGTGTACAATTCTCATTCAGATGGCTTTGTGCATTAAAGAAAATGAAGAAAAGCTGCTGGGAAAAGGCTGGTTTAGTCAAAAATGAACTAAGTATGTAGAAAAATAACAAACACAACCACCTAGCTGAATATAGCAAACTCTGTTTTAATAAAATACACAAAAATCACACGGTAATCACTTCTGTGGGGTTACATGCCTCTTCAGACCTTTTAAAAACAAATTAAAAACACATTTAAATCCCTAAAGACTACCAATGAATGACATCTATTAAAACCACATGTTAATTATGTAATCCAACCTCTACAAGTTGTATAGAAGAAGGAATAGCATGAATCAATTCTACAACACTCTTCCAAACTATCTAAAAAATTTGTAAACAAAGTAAATAAATGAATCTATTTAACAAGCATATAAAGCATACATCGAAATCAAAATGGTATATATAACTAAACCATGAAAAATTAATTGTGATTGCAACAAAATCAAGCACCCAGATCTTTGATGATTCTCATAAATTTTAACATTTGTTGTTTAATGTTAAAATTCATGAGAACCATCAAAGTTCTGGGTGCTTGATTTAGATGCAATCACAGTTAATTTTACATGATTCCATTATATATTTATTTATTTGCTTTGTTTACACATTTTTCAGATAATTTGGAAGACTGTTATAGAATTGACTCATGCTATTCATCTTTTATACAACTTGCAGAGGTTGGATTATGTAATTAACATATGGTTTTAATGGATGTCATTCACTGGTTAGTCGTTAGGGATTTAAATGTGTGTGTGTTTTTAATTTGTTTTTAAAAGGTCTGAAGAAGCAGGTAACACTGCAAAAGCACTTATTGTGTGATTTTTGTGCATTTTTTTTAAAGAGAGTTCACTATATTTAGCCAGGTGGTCGTGTTTGTTATTTTCCTACATGGCTTTGTACATTCATAGTTTGAGCCATGTTGTCAACATCTCTCTTTCTTCTCTTTTTTTCTGATAATAATGTTCTTCAATCCTTCCATGTTCGTTTTGATTTCTTTCTTTTCATCTGTCCCTTGTCTCTGTTTTTTACTTTCTATTTTACAAAAATGATGCCATTCTCTGTAGACTGAAGGTTTTCTGATAGAAAAATGTTATCATTCCCTTTATCTGTGTGTTACATAACAATGCAGTATTCTTTTTAGTATGTATTCTTTTTGCTTTACAGATTTATCAGTTTCTTTTTCTTCCTTGTTATTTGTTGTGAACTTTCTTTCTTTTAGAGATTTACTACTAGTAATGGCAAGCAAATCATCCAACTTTTGACATGAGGAACACAGATCGCCAGTGTTATCATTTGTTACCTTTAAATATACATAGCATTTAGTACACTCTACAAGATACTGGTGCTTTACCAAAATATTAATGGTATATTCATTTAAGGAATCCATATTTGGCTGCAAATTAATAAAGAACTCCAAAAGAAAATAATTAAAGTCAGTTAACACAGAATTTAAATCAACTTCTATGAGAAAAATCACACAAACTAGATACAACTAAATATTAAATTAAGTACAGTAAAGTTGCTCTGACTGTACAAGTTGTGAAAGTCACAAAAAAGCTGGAATTTGTTTACATCACTCTTGAATGTTAACAGTAGCTTCTGCTCACTATCGCTCACAGTCACACCTCTTTTTAACAGTAAAGATCAAGAAATTACAAAGCGAGATGGGATTGTTTAAATAAGCTCTAGATTGTCCTCTGCCGTCTGTGTAAATTTATAGTTGACTAGGCCCTTTGGGATAGCTAGAGTTTACTTGTCTAAAACTTTTAACAACAGACAGTGAAAATTAAAGGTACAAGCAAAATATAAATAATAGTAAATCTTCTTGTCTATGAGCTATCCCTTCCTTCCTACAAACAGTGAAAACAGTGATAAAAATAAAATATAAATTCAAATAAAACTTATTTTACCAAGACTCCCAAATGAAATGTCTGGACTCAAAATGCTGAGTTCCTGCATACCAAAACAACAAAAGATAGTGAAGCCAGGAGATCAGCAAATATTGAACATCTCTCTTCTCCTTTAAACTCCTTTTCTGGAGGCAAGCCCCCTACACTTGTGATTTGGGGGTCAACCCTCCAGACACCCTGAACTTATATATACAAACTCCGAGATCACCATACTAAAGAGTAAAGGCAATACTTCTAGAAGTGTCAGTCTTGGACTTAATATATGTCCGGATTTTCAGCAGTTGTCTCCACATTACAGGCCTCACTCAAGCAGTATGAGAAAGATGACTATCCTGCCATTTTAGAAATAATTTATAGGTTCATAGGTTCATACTAGGCTATCTGCCCTAGGGCATTTATAAGCCTAGCCAGAGTGTGTGTGGCTTTCACCACTCCTTAGGATGAGAATACTATACCCATTAGTTTGCTGTGCCTCTGTCCAGCAGTGATACAGAGATGATTCCCGGGGTAAACCTACGATCTCCCATCCACTCGTCAAGATTTCTCTTGAACAGAATCAGTGAGGGGCTCTGCCTCACATGGACTGGGATTCTGTTCCATAGTGTAGGGAGTCTCTGGGTGATGAATCTGTCCCTCCAGCACGTCCTATTTATATCCGTGTTGAGGTTTAAGTCTCTTGCTCTCGTGGCTCTGGTGGATTTGGATTTTTTGAGGTGGAGCATGTCCATTAATTCCGGGTTGGACATGGCCTTGTATGTCAGGCACAGATCACCTCTGAGCAGACGGTATGCGACTGAATAGAGCTAGAGTTTCTTCAGTCGGGCATCGTATGACATATGTTTGAACCCCTTTATCCTTTTGGTGAGGAACTTTTGGGGTCTTTCCAACTGCTGCAGGTGTCGGGTAAGGTACATTCTGAATGGGGCGTTGTACTCAATCATTGGTCTGATAAGTGAAGAGTACAGGGGTACAATGACCTCTCCTGATCTGGATGTAAATCCCTTCATGATCAGGTGGGCAATGTAGAAGGTCTTCCTAACCACTTTGGCAATGTGAGTGTCAAAAGAGAGGTTACTGTCAACTTGGGTCCCCAGGTCCCTGATAACTTCTTCTGTGTTTAATGGATTACCACCTATGTGGTAATTAGGGGTTACCTTGTTTTTCCCAAAGGGTATGACTATACATTTTTGGCATTTAGCTTAAGGCCATGGCTCTGGCACCAGTTATCCATTTCTATGAGACCTCTCTGGAGGATGTCTGTGTCTGATGGAGTGTCAATTATGGTGCCCAGTTTGCAGTCATCTGCAAATTTTGTCAACCACAATCCCCCTATGTTTGCCTGCACTTCAGAAAAATAAATGCCGAACAAGAGGGGGCCCAGGACTGAGCCCTGTGGGACACCGCTCGTGACTGGCTTAGAGTCTGACATAGCACCAGCAACTCTAACCCTGTGTGTTCTGTCCTTGAGCCAGTTTGCAACCCATCTTGTGACATATGGGTTTACATCTAAGCTGGTGAGCTTTTCTATGATGCCCGAGTGGGGTATTGTGTCGAACGCTTTTGCTAGGTCAAGGTAGACTGTGTGAACTGCCTTACCCTCATCAATGGCCTTAGTGACTGTTTCGAAAAAGTCGACCAATTTCAAGAGGCAGGATCTGCCCTTGACAAAGCCAAATTGGGTAGGATCCAGTGTCTGTAGGTCCCCAATGTCTTTATTTATGAGTTCCATTATGATCCTCTCCATAGCTTTGCAGACAAGGCTCGTCAAGCTTATGGGGTGGTAATTTCCAGGGTCCGTAGAAGCACCGCCTTTGTGGAGTGGGACCACAGTTGCCGTACGCCATTCTTTGGGTACGTATCCTGTAGTAAGGCTAAGATTAAACAGCAGCCTTATGTGTGGGTTTAGTTCCTCATTGAGTTCGTGTAGCACACAGCCGGGGACACCGTCCGGTCCCATTGATGCTGTGTTTTTTGCTTTAGAGAGAGCAGCTCTCACCTGGGCATCTGAGATGTTTGGGAGGCTAGACTCTGGTGGGATAGATATTTCTCCTTTTGGGGGGGGAGGGAGAGGAGAAATTTGCACTGAACCTGTCTGCCAGTATGTTGGCAATGTCTGTGGGTTCAGTGATTTTTTTATCATTTTGGACTAATTCTGAGCATATCTGGGAGTTTCCGCCCAGGTTTTTAACATAGCTAAAGAAGGCTTTATGATTGTCTTTTGTGTCATTAGCGATTTTTCTCTCAAAGTTGGCCTTGGATGATTTTATGAGTGATCGTAGTTTTTTGCTAGTATTGATCAGAGATGCCTTCCCTTTTAGGGATTTTGCTGTGTCATGTAGTAGCTTTCTCCTCTTATTGTAGAGTTTGTTTATGGCTGGGGTCCACCAGACCGGGCGCCTGCCTTTGGTGGAAAGGGTCTTGATTTTATTAGGGATTGCTTGATCCATACATTCCTGGAGGTGCTCATAGAAGGCATTTGTGAGGGTTTCAGCAGCGTGGGTTGTGGTTTCCACTGGCTCGGGGGCCTTGAAGGATACCACTCCAGTCTTAAGAAGTGTGTAGTTTGCTTTTGAGAAGTTCTTCACTGTGGTCTTTTTTGCTGGGGGTGGGGGCGGGATGTGAATCTCCAGTGAGATTAATTTATGGTCTGATCTCACCAATGAGGGATATACTTCCGGTGTGGAGCATTTTGTCCCCATGTTTGTGATGATCAGGTCTAGTATATTTTCTCCTCTTGTGGGAATGGTGACTAGTTGTTCTATAGCATTTGAGTTTATGAACTCAAGGAACCTTTGGGCTAGGGTGTTGGGGCTTGAGTAATGTTCCCAGTCTATGTTTGGGTAGTTGAAGTCACCCAATATGATGGTGTTTGGAGAGACATTCATACTCTCCAGTGTCTTCAGGAAGGCTGTGTGGGTTTCCTGAGTTTGAGAAGGTGGTCTGTAGCATGTTACAAACTGTAGGGCAGTTTTACCTATGGTTAATTGCACCTGGATGGTCTCCGATGCTTCGTGCGTTGCCACTAACCTGGAGGTGTGGGTATCCTTTATGAATATGGATACTCCCCTCCTTTTGTGGTTCGGTCCGGATTTTGGGGCCGGAACGCATGATATGAGGTATAACCTGATAGTGCTGGGGTGCTCTCAGGAGCCTTGAACCAGGTTTCAGTCACAGCACAGACATCAATGTTCTCCATACTGAGGAGGGCTTCGAGTGCATCTTGAGGTTTAGACTTCTGGCATTGAGCAGTATTACCCTTAGTTTTTCTCCATTTTTGTTTTCTAGGGTGGTAGGTTTATCATTTGAGCCTTGCCTAAAAAGGCACTATGGGGTGGCAAGAGCCTTTGCCAATATCCGGAAGCCCAGGGTGACAGGTGCAAGCTGTCCTTATGAAGCAGCGTGGCTTGTCAAGCATGTCATCCCAGGCAGACAGACATTGGATCCCCTTAGAATGACACCAGTAATTAAGCCAATTATTAAAGCTGATCATTTTGTCTCTGTATTGTGGCATCATTCTTGGTGAGGGTAGGATACTGCTCAGGGTCAGGGTCATACCGGCCTGGGCTACATAATCTGAGAGCTCCTCTATGTCTCTTTTCATGTAGTCCAGGGAGGTACGTCTCAGGTCATTCACACCGGCATGGACAATGACTGAGTCATACTTGTACTTGCTGTGGAGTGACCTGAGTGCTTGTGTTATGTGGCGGATTCTAGCGCCTGACAGGCAGCTTACTGTGATCTTTTCCTTGTTCAGTCTGGTGAGTGGGACGTCAGTGTGTCTGACTATGGAGTCACCTATAACAAGTGTGTCTGGCATTGTGTTTGGCCTTAAGGGCTGTGACTGTTTAGCACACTGACTTTGAGAACTATGTGTTGCATGTCTTATGTCTTAAGGTGGCAGTTGCTTGGGTGTCTGCTTTGGAGGCCTCTGTAGTTTTGGTAGATTTTTGATCAGTGCCTCCGTGTATGTTTTTGTGTGTTTATGTGTTTGTTTTGCAGTTGTGATAGTTCTATGTGAAACTGGGTTTGTGGTGTGCGTGGTTTCCTTCTCCTCCTGTCTGGTCTTGCCAGTCCTGAGTTGAGAGAGCTCAGCCTCCAGTTTGGCTATATAGTTGCATCTCTCACATGTATTTGTGTTTTGTGGGAGAAGGAGTGGGTTGTCTGTGTACATGAGGCAATTGTAACATTGCCTCAAGTTGCCCAGATTCACCAGCTGAACAGGAGAGGACGCTAGCAACTGACCCTTCGACATGCTAGAAAAAGTGAAAAAGTTTGCTGTGTAACTGAGTCAGAATGGACCTATAGGGAAATGGGTACTCAAGGGGATTCTAGGCTAATGTAGTACTTTGTTTAGTATACAAGTACTTTACCTATATAAAAATGCTTTAGGAGCAAGTGCTGAGCTTTTGAGATAGAGAATAGACTGTTTAGATTGCAAGTAGAGAAGTTCTAAGGAAAAAATTGAAGAGCAGACTTTACGGAGCCAGAAATAGTTTAACCTTGTTTAACCGGCGCTGCCCGATGGTGCTCTATGGGCAACTCAGCGCTAAATCATGCAAAAGCGCGCTAAAGCGGGCCTTATAGCAGGGGGCTGAAAAGAGCCAGGAATTGACCCAAAACGGCCAATAGACTACAAGTTTCTGGCTGGAACCACTGCTCTAGGCACAAATAGGCTGCTCAGTGCTCCCCACTCCCACTGGTGAACAAAGAAGCTTCCCTTTATCCAAATAAGGATATGGAACAGCACAGGAACCAAGCCAAAGCCCAGAGATCAGCAAACTCTGAAGACTGGACAATTCTAGTTCAGTAAGGCGGGAAAACAAGATTTTTTTTTTTTTTTTTTTTTTGCAGAAAACAGGAAAAACAGACAGTAAATGCTATAAATGCTTTTAAACTGCTAGCGCACTTGAGTGTGTTAGCCTACAGGTAAAATTAAGCAACAAATAACTTTTTTTAAAAGTGCAAAACAGTTAAACAACACAAAAACAGTTTAAATAGAATGCAGAGCTGTATAAACAGGCGAAAAAGCAGTCGCTAAGCAGTAAATAATCAAAAAGCCAGAAAAATACTTAAATCCGGAAAAAGTCACTCTTTTGCTCTCTGCTGCTTGTAGAACTCTGCAGGACACCACGAGGAGCTGTGCTGAGTCGAATACAAGCGAAAAAGTGCGCTAAAGCGGGCTTTATTACAGGGGGCTGAAAAGAGCTAGGAATTGACCCAAACTGGCCAATAGACTATACGTTTCTGGCTGGAACCACTCCTCTAGGGACAAATAGGCCGCTCAGTGCTCCCCACTCCCACTGGTGAACAAAGACGCTTCCTTTTATCCAAATAAGGATATGGAATAGCACAGGAACCAAGACAAAGCCCAGAGATCAGCAAACTCTGAAGACTGGACTATTCTAGTTCAGTAAGGCGGGAAAACAAGATTTTTTTTTTTTTTTTTTGCAGAAAACAGGAAAAACAGACAGTAAATGCTATAAATGCTTTTAAGCAGCTAGCGCACTTGAGTGTGTTAGCCTACAGGTAAAATTAAGCAACAACTAACTTTTTAAAAGTGCAAAACAGTTAATCAACACAAAAACAGTTTAAATAGAATGCAGAGCTGTATAAACAGGCTAAAATGCAGTCGCTAAGCAGTAAATAATCAAAAAGCCAGAGAAAAAATACTTAAATCAGTTATAGCAAATACAGTTATAACAAATGCTCTGAAATATACTGTATATTTCCAAAATGTTTGAGAAGGACAGTCAGAACACAAGAAGGTTCAGGCGAAAGAGAAAAAAAAAAAAAAAAAAAGTTTTAACATTAGTCTGTATGACCTACCACTAAGCCATGACTGCCATTTTTGCTAATAGTTAAATATATAGAACAAGGTTTGGATATATCTGGTTTGTTTAATTGATTATATTTGTTTTGCTAGTAGAATTTTTTAATTGTTGTACTAATAACTGTTTTTTAGATTGTGTGCTTGTGTGGGAGTGCAAAGTAAATAGAAGTATACTTCATTAAATTGGACAGGGTCTTGATGTATTAGTTTATACAGGTAATGTTTGCAACTATGTTCTGTTTGCTTTGCCATCTTACTGGAGTGGATGCTGCTTGTTTTTCTGTAATGTAATGGTGATGGGGACATAGTGTTGACTGCTAAGTTGATGTAAGTCTGCTTACTTTTTTTATCCGAGTTAGTCTATTATCCTATTCTTATTTGAATAGCTATTAATGGATTATGTTGTTGTTGTGTACATAATAAGATTGGGAGAGGGACTTACTGTGAATTCAAGTAAAGGAAACATTGGAGGTAAGTAATGGGATGCTAAAGAATTGGGACTGAAAACTTGTAAATAATTGTACTGAGTAATAAAAAAAGAGAGACATTGATTACTAGAATTCAAAAAAGAGAGTGAAAAGAAGTGTTGGCATCTCCAGGATACTAATATGAAGATGAAACTCATGAGATGAGTAGACAGTCTGGAATATCTGCCCATTGCAGTGTCCCCCACCTTATGGCAGAGATGTCTTCAGTGCTGGATGCTTGGGGAGTTTGTTACTGTAAGTGATTCTCATGGGTTAAATGATCCATTTTTAACAATCACTGAAGATGTAACTTACAGACTTTGGGATTTCTCCTATGGTGGGATACGAGATCCAGACTTTGGAATACCTGAACTGTCCACTGTAAGCATCTTGTGTACTGTCTTGGATGAAGCACAATCACAGTGGCCATTGCGATGAGCCCTAAGGTTTTGAGAAATGCCTCCAATGAACCTGAGCTGGACAAAATGATCATGAACACTAAAGACTGAAAGCTGGATAACCAGTTCTGGGGAAGCATGCACGGCAGACAGTGATGTCTAACTCACATTGTATAAATGTTAGAATCTGTGACAGATGCACATGGGATTTCAAAAATAGTCTGCTTTGACACAGGTTGTCTTTCACAAGAAATGAACAACTGACTTGAAGTTCTGAAAGATTTTTTTCTTTCAGGACAGTACCTGAGTTGTCTGTGGACATTTGAAGTATGAAGTATCCTTTCTTCCTCATTGTTTGGTTCTGAAAAGAAAACAGGGAGCTGTATAGCTTGGCTTAAGGTAAACTCAGACACCATTACAGGAATAAATTAAAGATTTGTTCTGAAAGATACCCTATCTTTGTAGAAAATGAAAAGGTTGAAACACCATGAGAGCCTGTAACGCAGATACTCTTCTTTCAGAAATCAGAGCAAGAAGTAAGACTGCATTCCATGTCACAAACCTCAAATCAGCCTGATGAGTTGGTTTAAATGGAGCAAGATTTATTTTTTATAACACAAAATTAAGATCCCAAGGAGAAGCCACCTTTTTTTTCAAGGAGATTTTATATGCAGTACCCCTTTATAAAACATTTTCAGAAGGGACTGCATTGCAGGGGCATCTCGTGCTATAAGACTGCAGGACTGCAGCCCGCCCAACCATAGAAAGAAGGAAGAAAAGAAGATTAAAAAAAATTGTGAGTCCCGGAACTCCACGCATGCATGCTTGGAGTTCCTAGTACTCACAGAACTCCAGACTGCTGTATTAGGCAGTCCGGAAGGAGGAAAAAGGCATCTCTGCCCTGCAGCCCAGAAGTCTGTGCGGTGACAACCGCACAGAACAGAAGAACACCAGACTGCATCACTCACAGGCTGGAGCATCCAGCCTACTCTCACGTGCCAGGAGAACAGAAACCAGCCATTAACCTTGCACGGCTTCAGGACTGCTGCCGAGGAGGTGTAGAAGACTGGATTTAGCTGCTGCCGAGGAAGAAACCAGCCATTAGCCTTGCACAGATTCAGGACTGGGTTCAAGACTTGGCAGTGCAATGTATGGTGGTAACACAGCATTTTATTCCAGCAACTTTACAACATTATACAAGCAATGTTTAAAATGTGTTCCTGTTTTTTTGGCTTTTGTCCCCCCCAGATTTCTTGTGCTGCAAAGTTCAGAGATACAGCTGAGTGTTGAGTAGATTTTACAAGGAGCTGAGAGTTGCAGGAGAACAAACGTTTGGTGCTGCTTATGCTAAGTCTGCTTGCATTGTTAATAGCACAACAGGTAGTGTACTTGCTTTTGGTGCAGAAGGCTGTGGGTTCTATTCCCACAGTAGGTAGGTGCATTGCTGACACTGTACTGTGTTGTAAAGGGGGTGGATGCTGCAGTCCTTTTGGGTGAAGATACCTAGTAACTATGAACCTGTTATCAGTTTGCCATCCATTCCCTATTGCGATATTACTAGCTTATCATTTTTTAATGCAACATAGGCAATTTATTCCTCAAGGGTAACAGGCACTTTTTGTAGATGAAACAATGACATATAAAGTTGTTTGCTAGCAGCAACCTCTTCATTAGTTACATATTTCTTTAACGTGGAATTATTTAGATGACTTTTACTTCTTCAGAGATTGTGCATATTTACTGATACTGGTAGACTGTAGAAGTTTGAGTAGACTTTTATGATGGAAATGTTCTGAACTGGGCAGTTTTGTCATTGGTGCATACATTTTGTTTCATTGTTGACTGAAAAATGTTCAAAACAGTAAATTTAAAATGCCCTCTAACAACTGTACTGTATTGTACAAGGAATATAATTTAATATAGTCAGGAAGGTGTATCAAACAGCATGTGTATGTTTCGTGTTCAAGGGGCTTATGATTTGAAAACAGCCTAAAGTTAATCTTTATCTGCCACTGGCAAAATGTATTTTCTTTGAATGTGGGTTTAAATGCTGTTTCAATGAATGTGAGTTTCAAGGGAAGAGAAGTTTTAATCATCATCATCTTCTTTCGGCTGTTCCTGTTAGGGGTCGCCACAGCAAATCACCTGTTTCCATTTCTTCCTGTCCTCTGCATCTTGCTCTGTCACACCAACCACCTGCATGTCCTCTCTCACCACATCCATAAACCTTATCTTAGACCTTCCTCTTTTCCTGTTACCTGGTAGCTTCATCCTTAGCATATTTTTCCCAATATACTCAGCATCCCTCCTCAGCACATGTCCAAACCAACGTAATTGTGCCTCTCTGGCTTTGTCTCCAAACCTTCCAACCTGTGCTGACCCTCTAATATACTTATTCATAATCCTGTTCACCCTCGTCACACCCAGTGCAAATCTTAACATCTTTAATTCTGCCACATCCAGCTCAAACTCCTGCCTTTTTGTCAATACCACTATCTCCAACCCATATAACATAGCTGGTCTCACTACCCTCTTGCAGACCTTCCCTTTCACTCTTACAGGTACTCATCTGTCACAAATCACTCCTGACACTCTTCTCCACCCACTCCATCCTGCCTGTACTCTCTTCTTCACCTCTCTTCCACACTCACCGTTACTCTGAACTATTGACCCCAAGTATTTAAACTCATCCACCTTCGCCACCTCTACTCCTTGCATCCTCACCATTCCTCTATCCTCCCTCTCATTCACACACATATATTCTGTCTTAGTCCTGCTGACCTTCATTCCTCTTCTCTCTAGAGCATATCTCCATCTCTCCAGGGTTGTCTCCACCTGTTCCCTACTCTCACTACAGATCACAATGTCATCTGCAAACATCATAGTCCAAGGGGACTCCTGTCTGATTTCGTCTGTCAACCTGTCCATCACCATTGCAAATAAGAAAGGGCTCAGAGCTGATCCTTGATGTAACCCCACCTCCACCTTAAATGCATCTGTCACTCCCACTGCAGACCTCACTGCTGTCACACTACCCTCGTACATATCCTGTACCACTCTTACATACTTTTCTGACACTCCTGACTTCCTCATACAATACCACAACTCATCTCTAGGCACCCTGTCATATGCTTTCTCTAAGTCTACAAAAACACAAAGCAACTCCTTCTGACATTCTCTGTTCTTCTCCATCAACACTCTCAGAGCAAAGATCGCATCTGTAGTGCTCTTTCCCGGCATGAAACCATACTGCTGATCACTAATCATCACGTCCCTTCTTAACCTTGCTTCCACTACTCTTTCCCATAACTTCATGCTGTGACTGATCAATTTAATCCCTCTGTAGTTACTACAGCTCTGCACATCACCCTTATTCTTAAAAATCTGCACCAAAACACTTTTTCTCCATTCTTCAGACATCTTCTCACTTTCGAAGATTTCATTAAACAATCTGGTTAAAAACTCCACTGCCATTTCACCTAAACACCTCCATGCTTCCACAGGTATGTCATCTGGGCCAACAACCTTTCCATTCTTCATTTTCTTCATAGCTATCCTTACTTCCTCCTTGCTAATCCATTGTACTTCATGATTCACTATCCCTACATCATCCAACCTTCTCTCCCTCTCATTCTCTTCATTCATCAACCCCTCAAAGTACTCATCCCATCTCCTCAACACACTCTCCTCGCTTGTGAGTATATTTCCCTCATTATCCTTTATCACCTTTACCTGCTGCACATCGTTCCTAGCTCGGTCCCTCTGTCTAGCCAATCGGTACAGGTCCTTTTCTCCCTCCTTAGTGTCCAACCTTTCATACAACTCTTCATATGCCTTATCCTTAGCCTTTGCCACCTCTCCCTTTGCCATGCACCTCATCTCCTTATACTCCTGTCTACTTTCTTCATCTCTCTGACAATCCCACTTCTTCTTTGCCAACCTCTTTCTCTGTATACTCTTCTGTACTTCCTCATTCCACCACCATGTCTCCTTGTCATCCTTCCTCTGTACATATGTGATACCAAGCACCTTTCTAGCCGTCTCCCTTACTAGCTCTGCTGTAGTTATCCAGCTATTTGGTAACTCTTCACTACCACCCAGTGCCTGCCTTAACTCATCCCTGAACTCCACCTCACAATTACCCTTTTTCAATTTCCACCATTTGATCCTTGGTGCTGCCCTCACACTCCTCCTTTTCTTCTTGATCACCAACTTCATCCTACAAACCACCATCCTATGCTGCCTAACTACACTTTCTCCAGTCACCACTTTACAGTCTCCAATCTCCTTCAAACTGGTCCTCCTACATAAGATATAATCCACCTGTGTGCATCTTCCTCCATTCTTGTGTCACCCTATGCTCCTCCCTCTTATTAAAATATGTATTCACCACAGCCATGTCCATCTTTTTCGCAAAATCCACTACCATCTGACCTTCTGCATTCCTTTGTTTAACACCATACCTACCCATCACTTCCTCATCCCCTCTGTTCCCTTCACCAACATGCCCATTGAAATCTGTTCCAATCACCACTCTCTCACCCTTGGGTACAGTCATCGCCACTTCATCCAATTCACTCCAAAAAATTTCTTTCTCATCCATTGCACACCCAACTTGTGGAGCATATGCACTAACAACATTCATCATTACACCATCAATTTCCAGCTTCATAAACATCACTCTGACACTCTTTTCACCTACAAAACACTCTTAGCATACTGTTCCTTCAGAATAACTCCTACGCCATTTCTCCTCCCATCCACACCATGATAAAACAATTTGAACCCAGAGAAGTTTTAATGCTGTCTATTTTCGTTGTAAGACTGCATTGCTTTATTTAGCAGATATCTATTAGGGTTTGTGCTGTAAAATGCAAAATAAAACTTTCAAATGAAATCCAAATCATCACAGAAGTAAAACAGTATGCACATTACAGTGTTTATGGTAAAAGGGGCAAAATAACCAAGGAATGGGACATTGGAATGGCTGCAGGGGGAGACGCCATTCAAACATGATTTTGTGAGGGGGGAAGGGCAGCAAACTCAGACAGCCCCTGATGAACTATACCTCTCAAATGTCCAGATTTTTGCAGAATGAATAGATATTTGCTTCTTATTTTTGGTTTGTTCCTCATAAAATTTGTGGTTTTCTGGAAAATCATTTATATGTGAAGTCACTAAATGACAGACATTGAGTTTCAGACATCATAACCTTAAGAAAAATGCATGCTAAAGCAAGACCTGTTATTCTATCAACTGTCTTAATTTTATACAAGAGCAATTTTTAGTACTGTTTGTATGTTCCCCCAATATATTTGGCCTTGTCCAGATTTTCTGCATTAAGAGGTTGAGAGGTACGTGCAAATAGCTTTATAGAATTAGAAATATCCAAACCTCTCAACTGTCCCCAATTTTGGCTCAAAATGTTGCTCTCTCCCTAATAATCTCTCCTCAAAATGACAATTTTGGAAGAAAACGTGGAGGATTTACAATTATATATAACTGTAGTGATCAGAGTTATAGATTACTTTTATTTCAGAGATGCATGTAAATGCACTTATTTTGTTAACTGCTCAAGTTAACAGTTTTAATATTAAAAAGGTGTCCCTTCTTTGACCGGTTCCCAGCTGTATTGTGTGGCAATTTTATATTTTTGCATCACATTTTTGGTCTGTTTTTCATAAAATTGTGGTTTTCTGGCAAATTAGTGGCAAATCATTAAAGATTGAAGTTAGGAAATAATGGCAGACATTTGAGTTTCAGATTTCATACCCTTCAGAAAATTCATACTAATGCAAGACCTACTACTGTTTTATTATCTTTCTAAGTTTATAAGAGCAATATTTAAAAATTGTCCTTATTTCTGGGCCTGTGTCCCACTTCTATGTATGGCTTTGTCCAGATTTTTTGCTCTGAGGTTGAGAGGTATGAGTGTCAGGGCCATCACCATCAGCCAGAGACATTTCAAATTGTGACATACTTGTTGCACCCCACTCCCCATTGCAGTGGCTCTGGATGTGTCCAAGGAAGGCAAGGAGCAGTTATGCAGTGCAAGTGTGCAGAGTATTCCCCCATCCCAGGTAGACCACAAGTACAACCGTGGCTTTTCATCTGACTTGATTTTGCAGAATGTTCTGGTTTTCTGTCATATTTTATACTGTAGATTTATGCTTCTTATTATTCAGAAAATGCATGCTGTCACAGTGCCCTGTTGCTCTCTGTTTAAGTAGCAGTGCTTTAATGACTATCAGGTAAGCTTGTTGTAGATTGTAAGATGCAAGTAAGCTTTAATAAGCATACTGTTAAAGAATTACCAGCATTGAAAGCCTTTTCGTTGTTGCCATGCAGAGAATATTTACATAACTAGATAACTCATAAGCCTTAGGTATTGAAATGCATATGACAGTATTTGTAATAAAGGACAAGATTACAGTATTTTCAGAAGATCATTACATTTGTTGGAGACTTGCAGTCATCTTTGCAGGCATTACCCGTAAACTAAACAGAATGTCAATCTATCATGTGTGCTCCATAACTTGTGCAGTAATCCTTTAAGCAATTTATCTTGAGCTTGTTTCTTGTTTGCTGTTCATTTTTTACTTTGATCGTATCTTCCCCATGAAACAAGTAGATAGTTGTTGTCAGGCAGCAGGTCTTTTTTGGATAAGAAACATTTTTACAAGTGGGGGTATCACAGAGATTGCTACTTTCAGCATGTTACTTGGTAATTTTATAAAGCTGAATATAAATTATAATTACAACTGCAGTGCAAGGAGAAGTGGTTTGAGTTGAGTGCTGCTTGTTTTTTTTTATACTTGATTTTGACTGGCATTCCAGTAATGTATTTAAAAAATAGTTTATTTTTTCATGCCTCACAACCTGTGTTTCCATCTAGATATTAAGTAAGTTGTCATGTAGCCAATGCATTGAAATATTTTTTCTTCTACACTTCATTTTGTCTTGATTGGACACTTGTAATGACTGTTTGGCACCCAGGGCAGCGTATTTAATTAAAGTTCCAGTTGTTGTGGGTTTGAGAATAGCTCCACCCCTTTCTAGTTGGCCACACCCCCTCCCATTGGCCACACCCATTCATCTGTTTCCTGCAGCCCCCCCCTTTAATTTGAAGTCACCAGCTGCCACTGCAGCATTGAAATAGGGGGATACATGATAAAATGGCCAACAAATGAACCTCAACTGAGGAATAAGACAGGCCATGGATAATAACTCATACAAATACATAGAACCAGAGAAACACTAGCTCTGAATGGGTGCTGATTCTGTTCTTGGCAACAACTTATAAAACCTTTTCCAGTTACTAATAAATGCATTTATTTGTTTGTTTGTTTATTTATTTATTTGTTGACATTTGATTACTGAGAATGTCTGACTGGGTAGGTGCCCATTTTCAGCAGATGCCTAGAGAGAAAACCTCCAAAGTATTACAAAAACATTTTAGGAACAATAATTTTACAACCTTCAAAAATAATACAATAAAAACAATAACAATTATAAAGTTTACTCAGTTATACCAATTGGACATAATGTGAAAACAATGGTTAAAAATAGATACAACTTATATGACAATTATTTAATATTTAGAGAAATTTTAGCCAGGTTACAGGAGTTAAAGGAAGTTAGTAAAATACAAACAAGAATTGCAATATGAAGTTGGACAAGAAAACAGAATTATGACAATTTGGATAGAGAGTCAGAGAGAGAAATTGATTCAAGTAAGAAAGGGAGTAAAAGAGGGAGAGTAAGGAGGTGTAAGGTATGAAAAGGTACATGTTCACAGTTACAGATATAGTTTATCTTCAGGTTGAGCAAGATCAGAGACAGATTTTGACTATGAAATCTTTTAGAATGGTTGTAAAGGACTGGAGGGAGGGTATTGACCTGACCCCTAAGGAGTTCCAGGCTTGAGAACATGGTATGAGTACAGACCATGCCCAGCAGATTTGATAGCTTTGAGGCAAGAAGGAGTTTTTCATCACTGGATCATAATATCCGAGTGGGAAAATAATTGTGTAGAATGGTATGTAGTTTTGCAAAAGCGGATGGATGCTGGATAATTTTATAGATGGTGAAACACTGTGTAACCAATTTAAGCTTTTTAGTGCTATACAGTGTTGAGTTGTGAAGGGTATTTGCTGCAAATGTAGCCATTTTATTATAGCATTGTTCAAGTTTTACATTTTGTGAGGACTGAAGTTAATAGGGAGTGGCATAAAGTACTGACGGGAGGAGGTAAATAGTGTCAGGTATAGTTTTAGTTGCGTTGGTGAGAAAATGTTTGGCTCTATACAGCATTCCTAGTTTTTGGTGAGTTTTTTATGCAATTTTGTACATGTAGGTCAAATTTAAGATTATCATTGATTATCATCCCTAATAATTTGCTATGGAAAGTAACTTCAGTGGCTGTATTATTAATAGAGAGTATTTTATTTTATTTTTATGAGATAGGGGTTGGGGGGATGTACTTTGACGGGGGCTGAGCATAAATTGCAAGTAACAAAGACAAGTTTCAGTGGCTGTTAAAGCTTCTTTAATATCTGATGCACATCCTTGTAAAAGTTTCCTAAAAGATATTAAGATTCTATCCTCCAAGACGTCAGTTATAGTTGTTATGGTTGGAATGTATCAAACACCCCTGTACTTGTGTGAGTAGATCCGTAATGAGCTTGCAGTAATTGCCCTAGCCATAGCAAAATAAGGGAGAGCAACTGTTGCCTCAGCCAAAACAGAGTCACCACAAAGATTTGGAGAGTCATTCTGAAGCTTCAGAGTGCCATTGGATACTGTTGGAAATGGTGGTAAAGCATACAGGAATATTCCTGTCCAAGGAAAAGAAAAAGCACCCATCTTCCATGCCTTCCAGAATGAGGACCTGGAGCAGAAGTCTTTTAAATAGCAATACAGACTTACTAGGCTGTCCTAGTTCTAGGGGGGGGGGTTCCTCTAGTTTTTGGAAATTCCCTGCTATAGCTTTTAAAACAATTGCTTTCCAGCAACTTGATGGGTTAGTTTAATTTGGCATTAAAAAAAGGTAAAAGGGGGAGCAAAAATCCCTAGCCAATTTGGAGAAGAAGGCTGAAAAAACTGAGAGATCCCTGGAATTAACATACCTCTCTTATCACATTAACCAAGGACTTCTGCATCTGGGGGTCCAAAACTAACTCTCTATCCAAGACAGAATTCAAAATTTCATTTTTGAAATCATCTGGTAGGTTTTGAGAATGCAGCCATGCAAAACTCCTCTTAACATTTCCAGTGGCATCAACAAAATCATATACACGTTTCAAACAATGGTTTGCCACTTGACACACAAGAATCAACCAAGTTAGACAAAGCAGATTTCTCCTCAGAAGAGGAAACAGATGCCAAAATATTCCTTGTCTTCTCACAAGAGGCAAGCATAAACTTCAACATATGAGCTTGACAGTTGGGAGTGCTGCAGAAGAATACACTTTTTCACAATTCTATCAAATCAGATGAAATCACTAAAGCAATAAAGCAATAGCTGTGGGTGCTGATCTGGGATGAGTGTATAAAAATTCAAAAGCCTGAGGAACTTTATAGAGTCTATCTACTTTCTTGGGGTTAGCAGGCTTGCTGTAAGGTAAGTTATAAGCTGTGACAAAAATATCTTCCAGAACTGAAAGAACAGGAGAAAAATGAGTAGGTTCTGGAAATGTCAACTGAAACACATCATAATACTTCCTGATGAACTGAGAAACATTACTGCCCAACTGAAACAACTGATTCATTTTGGAAACAGTTTCAGAGAAGAAGAACCTTCAAAGGGACTGGCCAAATCCTCACTCACTTCAGAATTTTTATCAGAAATCTGAGGAGGTAAAACAAATTATTTTCCTTAACACTAATTTGTGGTTCAGTCTTGTGAATATCTTCAGAGAATGAAGACTCCCTTTATATTTTACCACAAACAGACAAACACGAAGGGTAAAAACCCTGCACTAAACCTGAGATAAACCCAACAATTTACACCTGTCCAAAATACCTGAGACAGGAAAAGACCTATGTTTTAAGTTTTTGTTACTTTTCTGACAGGACTCTTTGAAGAAACAGACCCACTTTTGCCAGTAAAATCCACCCTAAGGACAGGTACAGTTTTGTGCCTAGACAGAGTGCATTCTCTGCCCCTTCTACCAGAACTGACAAGAATGTTAATCCCTTCCTCACTATGAACACTTCAACAGCTGCAGAGAATATGTCTAACCCCCATTCCATAGTAGGGACTACACCAATGGAACCCAAGAAAAAAGATGAGTGGTTCAAGGAACCAGTTTTGGCCTCAGCAGAGTCACCCACCTGTTGGCCAAGGCACTTTAGCAGACTACTGTAATAGCAACCGCTGACAAACAATTGCCTTTTTTTTTTTCGTCAAGACCTTTTGGTCTTAATTTAGAATTAGGTATCTGACTAATTCATTAATTAATTAAGACACAGAATATAATTTTAATATTCATATTATACTTCATAATGTCCATAAAACTATATTAATGATATTTAAGCAATATATAATAATGGAATGATATATTTAGCAAAACATGCACATGCATATATAATAATATATAATAATATATATATATATATATATATATATATATATATATATATATATATATATATTTTTTTTTTATATTAAAATATTTTTGCAGTAAGTATTGTGATATTACTTTAAAAAATATGTATTTAAAATTTTCCCTCCATTTTTTTGAATTTAATTGCATAATTAATAGAATAATTGATGTAATTGATGTGTATATAAAAACTACTATTGTTCTGTATTGAATTGTGATCCATTGAAGGCGAAATGCCGAGGTACCAGGTCTTGTGGAGATAAAGGAGACTATTGCTGCGAAGTATTGGCTGTTTGGTGTGTTTTTTTCTATTTTTCTTCAGTATTGTTTGGCTACAATTATTTTCGGATCCAAGCCGTACTTTTTGCAGTGAGTTCTCTGATATTGAAAGAAGTAATTTCTATGTTGAATTTATTGGACATTGTGAATGATGTCAGGTACTGAAGGCTCCGAACGGAGCGCTACATATAATGCGTATAATACCATGTTATTTCAAGATATGGTGACGGAGCGTGACAAAAGATTCACCAGTAATGATCCATGGAACCTTGGGAGGAATGCGGATGCGGATGGTCAATTTGCCCAGCTGAATAAACTTATGGCCAAGGAAGTTGCTTTGTACTTTGACACTAGACTTTTAGAAAAATATGTAAGCCTTAATATTACCCCTAGGGGTTTACGCATTGACAAATTGCCTGCTGCACCTTTTTCCGATGATGAATGTGATCTTTTGGAAGAATGGAAACAAACTTCTCTTTTGTGTACTACAGGCTGGCTTCGCATACTTATTAAAAGGAATCAAAAGTGTCATGACAAGCTAAAAAATGAAATTTCCGTGTTACAGAATGAACTTGTAGCAGAGGTCAATTATAGAGCCCAAATGGCCAATATAAGTGAAAAGATGAACAAGTTAGAGGCAGATGTTGTGCAGAGAAAGCGCAACAAGTTAGTTCGGGACCTTAAAGACTATGAAACAGGCATTGTTTTCAACTGGCAGCGTGAACCTGTACGTAGTCAGTCTAGGGGGCGGAGCTGGACTCGCAGCTCAAAGCGCCGGAACTATTCAGCATCGGCGTCATCGTTTTCCTCAACAGAAAAGGAAAATACTGTGAAAAATGTTTCTTTCGCCAGAACTGCTGCTCCTAACCGAGCTATTAATAGGGACATTGTAGAGATCTCAAATGAAGATTCTAATCTCAGTTCCACGGAGGATACAAACTTTCAAAATGACAACTATAATAAGGGGCGGAACGGCAGAAATGGCAGAAAGGGTCGCAACCATTACAAATGAAAATGAAGGTTTGAGTACTATTACATCTGATAGGACTTGTCGCAATGTTGTTTCGCTAGAATGTGTTAATTTATCTGACTTGCACTTAAGCGATAGTATGATGAATGTTCTAAATAAGGGGAACAAATTTGTTCCTACGTTCTTTCCCTCATTTGCTGATATTTACTTAGAAGTGAAAGCATTCATTCGCAAGTTGTTATTAAGAGTGTATTTTAAGAAATTTACCAATGCGGATGTTAATGATAATGTGAATTTGAACATAAATGTCTCAAATTGTATTGAAAATGAGACTGAAGATGAAGTTTCTAATGCTATTGATTTTGATGATAGTTTATTGAACATGTCCATATACAATTATGAGTATGATGAAAATGATGAACATGGTGAATTTGATTGTCTTCTTGAAGAAGGAGATGTTTGTTCTACTGAATGTAACACCGATATTAGCTCCAATATCAGTTATTTGACAGGATATGGTAGACTAAAGATGCCAAAATTCAGAAATGTTAAAAACAAGTTTACTCCTACCATATCAGTGCCAGCCATTTCAGTGTTTCAGAAAGTGCTTCTAAAGGAAACAGAGTTGATGTTTAAGCAGTTCTGTAGAGAGAAAAAACAATTTAATCTAAATAAAGAAGAGTGGCAGGCCTTACAAGATCTCAAGAAATTGAAGAATAATTACATATTTAAATGTGCTGATAAAGGGGGCAATTGGGTTATTCAAAATAGATCTGATTATTGTGTCATGGTTAACAAGTTGCTTTGCAATAGTGAAGAATATATTAAACTTAGTAGGGACCCATTAAAATTTTATAACGAAGAACTTTTAAATCTTCTGGAAAGGGGAGAACGATTAGGATTTTTTTCCTATGCTGATGTTAAGAAAATGTACATAAAAGACCCTGTTACACCCATACTATATGCTTTACCAAAGATACATAAGGACTTAAATGAGCCCCCTGGTAGGCCTATAGTATCAGGGATTGGGTCTTTTTTGGAAAATGTTAATGTTTTCTTGGATTCTCAATTAAAAGTTCATATCAATAGGGTTAGTGCTCACATCAGTAACACCCAAGAGTTAATAAATGAAGTACATAAGATTACTTGGGATAGTGACTGTTATTGGGTGACTATTGATGTTAAATCATTATATACAAACATCAATATTAGATGGGGACTTGATGCTATTCTAAATATGTTAGGTGATGGTCCTAGGACTAGTTTTTTGATTTTTCTGTTAGAATTTTGTTTGACCCATAACTATTTTGTGTTCAATGATGAGTATTTTTTACAAACAAAGGGAACAGCCATGGGAGCTGCATATGCTCCCAATTATGCTGTGATATACATGGATTCTTTTGAAAAAAAGTTTATCTATCCTACACAATTTTTTCAACATAAGGTCATCCTATATAAGCGGTTCATTGATGACCTCATTTTTATATGTAAAGGGGACATATTTGAATTCTGTGAATTTTTTGAATTATTGAACACTAATGAACATAATCTTTCTTTTTCTTATGAGGTCAATCGAAACCAAATCAACTTTTTGGATCTGACCTTATTTGTAAACAATAATATTATTGAATTTAGACCTTACAGAAAGGATACATCAGTAAATATGTTTTTGCATGCAACGAGCATGCATCCTCCCCATTTATTAAAAGCTTTGCCCTATGGAGAATTTAAAAGAATACATCAACATACTAGCATGGAATCTGAGTTAAATTATGAGCTAAATGAGGTGTTCCTAAGGTTGCTTAAAAGGGGATATGATAAAAAGCAATTATTGGCCAACATGAATGATGTTATGAACAAGCATGGAATGTCTAGAAAGTCTCAAATGTATTTTTTGGGTTTGGCTAAAAGAGATAGAGATGTGGAAAACATATTTTTAAGTAACTAAATACACAGCTTTTTCTGAAATATTTGTTTCTTTAATTAAAAGATTCTGGTATTTAGTTAGCGAGGATGAGTCCATAGGTGAACTTTTCCCATGTAATATTATATTTTCATATAAAAAGGGAAAGAATTTAAAAGAAATATTAAACAATAATCTTTCTATAAAAAGAACTGTCTATGCTGTTAATGTGGGTTAATTTAGATGCAATTCTTGTAGTATATGTGACAGAATAATTAATGTTAGATCTATTAATAACATTAATCATAACCCCAAGCATTATTTTAATTGTAGATCTATTGGTGTTGTTTACATACTCGGGTGTAGTTGCAATAATATATGGTATATTGGGCAGACAAAAAGAATGGTTAGAGTCAGAATCTTAGAACATTTAAGAGACATTAAAAATTCAAATTTATCTAGTCCAGTTGCTAAGCACTTTTTTGAGGCACATGAGGGTAAAGCAGATTGTTTAAAATTCAGCATATTAGGCAAGCCTTTTTGTACTAGTGGTGACAACATTTGTGACAAACTATTAGAACTTGAAACGAGGATGATCCTGAAGTTTAATACGTTAAGACCTTTTGGTCTTAATTTAGAATTAGGTATCTGACTAATTAATTAATTAATTAAGACACAGAATATAATTTTAATATTCATATTATACTTCATAATGTCCATAAAACTATATTAAATGATATTTAAGCAATATATAATAATGGAATGATATATTTAGCAAAACATGCACATGCATATATAATAATATATATATATATATATATATATATATTTTTATATTAAAATATTTTTGCAGTAAGTATTGTGATATTACTTTAAAAAATATGTATTTAAAATTTTCCCTCCAATTTTTTGAATTTAATTGCATAATTAATAGAATAATTGATGTAATTGATGTGTATATAAAAACTACTATTGTTCTGTATTGAATTGTGATCCATTGAAGGCGAAATGCCGAGGTACCAGGTCTTGTGGAGATAAAGGAGACTATTGCTGCGAAGTATTGGCTGTTTGGTGTGTTTTTTTCTATTTTTCTTCAGTATTGTTTGGCTACAATAATGAAAGCACTTGGTAAAGGAACCCTGGAAGTGTGAATTTAATTATTCAGTGGAGAATACAGCTCCAGGAAGTAGGGATATGCCAAGGAGAAGGGATGTAGGAACTATATAGGGGGTTATGGAATCACCAGTGACTCTTTGCCCACAGTTCCACTTCACCTAAGACCAGCCCTGCTCAAATCCTAGGCTTTAAAAAATAATGGAAATGCTGTATGACAAAGTGGCACACTGTCTGTTCTCAGTACACATAAGATTATGAAATGTGATAACTATACCTCTCAACCATACCAAATTCCTTGGTATTTATCAGTTCTGAGGGCAAAATAACGGGGTGCCATGAATTCCTGACTGGCCCCTTTAATTCACAACATTTTCATTTTTTTTATATATATATGCAACTTTAAATTTATGGCTGACATCACCATGCATCGCCAAGGCACAGGGGTGTGTGCGTGATGACATCAGCTTCGTGAGGCAGTGCCTGTCTGACTCTCTGAGATGTGGGAGATTTCAAAAATAAAAAAAACTTCAGTTGGTAACAGCCACCGACTTGCAGGCAGCTTGTGGGGACTCTCACTTACTTTAACTGAACATAATTTTACACTTGATCAAGGTATAACAATGGCTGTAAACACAGGATTGCTATCAGCTTTCTTCCTCTTGTCACTGTCAGCTGACCGATCAGTGATGTTTGGTCAACAGTGAGCTAAAAAGCCGTAACTTTCATAGATGAGTGCACCACTAGGACTGGCTACTATTAGGTCTCATATAGCTGGGATTGGCTGGAGCCAGTTGGGCACCAATTCTTTTGAGTCTGCTAACATGGACCAAGGGTTCAGAGTGGAGGACAGAGTGGAGAATGAATCCTCTGAGAAGTCTAAAGATTCCAATTGGCAGCTTTGGCTGTGACTCTGCATCTTAAACAAGATTCTGAACACAGAGGGGTACTACATTCTAAGTTGTCTGTAAGTTCATTGCTGGTTTTATTTTTGAAGTGGGTGATTTGCTTTTATTTTCCCATGATGTCTCTGATCATTTTGCCTTCTTAATCATATTTTCTTTGATACCCATTTTATTTTCTCAAAATATAGATACCCCCTCCTTAAGGTGCTTCACAGGTTTCATGGCTTGCTTGTATGCTGTTGTTGCTTATGAGACAAAGGCTGTTGGTATTATGAACTCTGTCCAATTAGTATTGTTGATTGTTATGTCTGGTGAAGACTTTACTGTTTTATCTGTCACTGTCAACTAAGAATTAGACAGGAATGTGACCCACGGTGTAGGGATGCATCTGGTGAACTGAGGAGGGGAGGGCGCTCAGCTTCCCCTTTCATGAACTGTCTTGTCCATTGCTCGTTTCTTGTCCATTGTTTGGGATATGTTGAAGGTCAGTTTTTGTCTGGCGACTGATAAAATTTAAAAAAATAATGCAGACATGCAAGTTGCCTTAGTATCTTCCTCTCATCCTAGATTTGCTTACAGCATCACCCATCCATTTAGCCCATGGATGAGCTGTGCCTGATTCTGCAAAGAAACCTGTGGTTTACAAATGATGTTAACACCAGAACTGGGTGGTAATAGTGAGGTTGTAGTAGCCATTTAGCAGGAGGCTGAGGGAGGGGGAGAGGCTGTGTTATAGTGAGTTGAATCATGTTAATCTAGGCAGTGGGTAGCAGTAAGTGTTTTGTTTTTTCTGTTTTATCCTTAGTTGAGCTATGCTCTACAGGAAGTGGCAGTTGCTTGATCGGCGTAGGCAAGATGTGTTGATCCTCCACGGGCAGCAACAGGTTGAGCCATGACTGGGCAGCAGCAGCTGGCGTGTTTATAAGTGAGATGAGCATTGTAGAGGGCAGCTGCAGCTGGCTGTTTGTACTGAACTGAGCCCTATAGCTGGACAGCAATTGGCAAGCTGAAATCTTCAGTTATCTGGATTGCATGGCCTGTGACCCTCATGTCCCCTCGCAGGCTGTGTTAACTGCATCACTGACTTGCTGCTGCTAGACATGCATAACTTTATGTATACTTCATAATGTCCTCCCCACAAACAGCTGAACTTCTCATCAGTTTATTCATTGTATTATAACTACAGATCACCAGGCAGCAACCTGGGAATTTAATGAAAAAGTAGGAGCTCCTCTTGTGGCAGAAAATGTTGCACTGTGTTGAGAACTGTTAAGTCCCACTCACTTTTCAAAATTATACTAATAAAGTAGTGAAAAAGGAAAAAATCATACATAAAGTAAATTGACTAAAACAATTAAAAGTATAAAATCCAGTATTCGTCAGTGCAAAATGCTGAGTTTTATTTCAGGCAGTGAAAAGTGCTAATGATGAAAATATAGTTTAGCTGAATATAATTTATTTATTGAACAATATAGTCTGCTTGAACTAGAGGCCTCTTTTCATCAGGGTTCTGGAGAGAAAAGCTCCATAGGCAATATAATTTGCAATTGAAATGCATACAGTTTATATGCAGATGTAATCATATAAGTTTAAGAGATGGTTTACATATGTTGTGCAGTTCACCAAAGCTGTAGTTGAGGGTAAGGCGGTTCACAGAGCCTATCTTGACCTCGCCAAGGCTTTCGACATCATTCCCCCATTCTAGAATTATAGCTAAACTCACTAAACTAGGTATAAATCCCTACCTCGCAAGATGGGTTGCCAACTGGCTCACTGACAAAACCCACACTGTAAATTTGCAGACTCCAAATCTGACCTCAAAGCAGTGACAAGTGGAGTACCACAGGGTTCCGTCCGGGAACCTCTCCTGTTTGGTATCTATTTCTCTGAAGTACAGGCTAACACAGAAGGCCTCTGGCTAATGAAGTTTGCAGATGACTGCAAACTAGGAGCCATAGTCAAGTCCCCAAATTATGTGGTCATCCTACAGAAGGGCCTCGCTGAGACAGATGCCTGGTGTCAGAGCCATGGCCTCAAGCTCAGTGCCAAAAAGTGTAGTTTCATCCCCTTTGGTAAAAACTCTGTACCCATGAACTACCACATAGGCAGCATCTACTTAACACCGAATGTGTGAAAAGAGACCTTGGGACCCAGGCGGACAGTAGTCTCTCCTTTGATAGTCACATCGCCACAGTAGTCAGGAAGTCCTTCTACATGGCACACCTCATCATAAAAGGGTTCTCATCCAGGAAAAAAGAGGTCATTGTTCCTCTCTACTCGACACTCATTAGACCCATTATAGAGTACAAGCCCCTTTTGGAATGTACCTCACAAGACATCTGAAGCAGCTGAAAAGGCCACAGAAGTACCTCACAAAGAGGATTACTGGCCTCAAACAAATGTCCTACACTGACCGTCTCAAAAAACTTCAGCTTTACTCCGTAGCATATCGCCTACTCCGAGGTGATCTCTGCCTAACATATAAAGCTATGTCAAACCCAGAGCTGTTGGACATGCTACACCTAAAGAAATCCCAATCCCTCCGAATTACATGCTCTAGGGACCTAAACATTGTCACGACAATAAACAGGACATGCTAGAGGGATAGATTCCTGTCCCAGAGACTTCCCATACTCTGGAACAGGCTACCCATCTATGTCAAGCAAAGCTCTTCATTAGCACACTTCAAGAAAAATCTTGATGAGTGGATAGGAAATAGGAAATACACCCCGGGGATCACATCTGTGTCTCTGCTCGACAGTGGCACAGGAAAATAACTTTCTTGGGTGGCGTAAGCCAGGGAACCTTCTTGGCTAGGCTTATGTAGGCCCTTGGGCCGATAGCCTAGTACCTACCTATGAACCTATGAACATACTTATAATACATCCTGAACAATTAAGATTTGTATAGCCATACCAATATTGTTTTTCATATTTCTAAGAGAAAATGTTCAAGTTTTTCATGAATAGTGGGTTTAATGAAGCAAGCATGAAATAACATATGCATTTCTGGTTGCAGAAAATATATTTTGTGATGGAGCTGAGAAATAATATCACATTTGTGAGATGTACTGAAGAAATGTATGCATTTTTAATTTTTCAAATATAAAACTGACAATTATGAAGCAATGTTTAATACAGTAAATACAGCACATTAGTTGTCATAGTTTTGCATATTTTTACATGTGAATTTTTATGCCACTTTATATGTTTCAAAATATTCTCCTTCTACAGTGTAAAGTGATGTTGAAAAGTGAGTTCCAAATGTCTCCTACTATGGCGGATAACTAATTGGACATGGCTTAACTTTTGAAAAAACATATTGGTTATGCTTATAGGGATACACACACACACACACACACACACACACACACACACACACACACACACACACACACAGCTAGATAGACTGATAGATAATATGAGGTGCTTCCCTAAATTGTTGTGCTGAAATTTGATGTCATTGTGTAAAAAATGTCAGTTATACTCATTTAATGACACACTTACTTACCCAGACCAGTATGATCAGAGTGAGTTCTCCAATAACATTCTTAGCAGTTTGATAATATTCATTATAGAAATCATTTATACTGATAGTTACTGTCAGTAAAACTTTTTATGATCAGAGAGGGAAGACTTGCCATTCAAAACTATCAGCTTTTCCCTGATTGATAATGCAAACTTATTATGTAGCCTTCTTCAGTTTTCTATGTATTGACATCATTACTGGTCTGAGAGTATAATTACTCCATGATTTTATCTCTTTCTAATTATGTTATGCTTCATCTGTAGTAGTATTCCTATACAATAGGTTTCTTCTATGCATAGTCATGGGAGCCATTTTTAATAGACTTCAAGAACAATTGGGTGGCAAACAACTTTATGGAAGAGATAGCAGGTTTCTTATTTCAAGAGCCTACCCCTTGGCTGAGTGACTTTGGGATATTAACAGTTTAGTATCAGATTTATCACAGATTTATAGTACTAATATCTCATTTAGCAGGTTTGTCTTCTAAAACCAGAATAACCATTAAATGCATTGAGTGAATCAGGATTACTGACTTCAGTTCAAGACTTTTGCACAGCATATTAATTTTGTGAATGTATGTTTATCAATGCCTGAAATTAACAGTCTAATTCATACCTCTCAACTTCCTAGCACAACATATCTGGATAAAGCCTTAAATAATGGGGGGGGGGGGTGGAGCAAAGACCCAAAAACAGGCACAGATTTAAAATATTGTTCTTATAAACTTAGAATGTTGTCAGAATAACAGGTTACTAGCAGTTAATTTTACTTTTATAAAAGAAAATTTTATTTTAGTTTTATGCAAGTTCAAAGTCTGATACAAGCTCAAGTGTTAATACAAACACAACACTATTGTTCTGGTGGTCCAGCAGTTAGCATTGTCACCTCACAGCAAGAGGTTCTAAGGTCTGATTCTTGGCTCGAGCGCCTTCTGTGAGGAGTCTGCATGTCCTCCCTGTGATTGAGTAAACTTTAAAAGATATGCAGGTAGGTGCGTGAGTGTGTGTGCTTTCTGTGAAGGTTGGGCGCTGGGCTGGCAACTCAACACCGTAAAATCCACTGCCAATCAATAGCGGAACAGTGATCCACTGTGGCGACCCCTAACCAGGAAATTCTGAAAGTCTTTTTATTGTTCTGGTTATATTTTGTGTTTAATATTTTGTCAGTTCTTCGATTTATGTTTGCATGTTGGTATCCCACAATCCCACTGGGATGGGTGGGGTTAAATAATTATGTATGCAGATTCTATGTTAATCAGCATCCAGATTTTTGACCAGTTGTACCTACTGTCTGGATTTTTGATGGTTCCAGGTTGAGCGGTATGGTGATAACCACACTAGTATCACAATTGTAGTTAATGTGGGACCTAACAGGATGCTTGCTGTAATCATCCATAGTAATGAGTAAATATTCTCCAGACTGCAGAGCAACAAGGAAAGCTACACTCACATCACTTATAAAAAACCATGGGATTTGAGCTCATAAGTGTAAGCTCTGGTAGTGCTCCTATTTGTCTTTCTAATTGATGTGATTTTAGTGCCACCCAATTGTGTTTTCCTTGGCACACACTGAAAAGTACCAAAGACCTTACATGAGATTCCCTGGGCAGAAAAAAAACAAAAAACTCCCTTTATCTTTAAAATAATGTATGTTTTTGTTTAAGTTTAGCATGCATTCTGACACTTGGAAGTATTCATTATGACTTTTCTGTATACCCTTACTGACCACGCCATCACGGAAACTGTACTGGAATGTAAAATGGAAGGAGACATGGTAAAAATTTTTAAAAAGATTACGGTAACCTAAAATGGGATTTCCCAAAATGCATGTCAAGAGTAGGGCACAAACGTAACTACTTTATAACATTGAAATTCCAAAATCGAGAATGTCATATTACCGAAAGGACAATGCTGAATAATTATAACACTGAAACATGAAAATACCGACATTCATAACACGGAAATTAACTTTTTTTTAAAAGTTTTTTCATGGGGTAAGCCTCCCTGCAACCCACACACCCCATGGAAATTAAATACACCAACTCCGTGATCGCACTACATTTTAAAAAAGGTATGTAGTGGATCGCCCATTATTGTTCAGTAAACATTGTCGATAGTGCCTAGAGTGTCATACATAATGGCCGCCATGCTGAATAAATAAGCACATATTACAAATTTAAAGTCATAGACCTATATTTACAATGAACTTAGTCATTTTTCTGCTAGTTTTCCCATTAAGTTAGTTTCAGTGTTATACATGTCAGTATTTTCAAGTTTCAGTGTCATAATTATTCGGCATTGTTGTCTCAGTAATATGACATTCGTGACTTTGGAATTTCGATGTTACAAAATAGATCAGGCACAAATATACATAAATGCAAAACATGCCAGGATAGCCTCCTAGGAGTGCAAAGATAGACTCTAAGTAATAAACGTTTTTATGTGACCCCACATGCAACAATGAGTAAATGTATCCATGGATGAATTTACGGAAGTAATCCGGCTTTGTATTAGAACATTACCCCACCGTGATTTTTGTGCAGGAATGGGCATGGCCTACGTGACTGACAGAGCTGAGTGACAAGCCATGCAGATTATACAGTGACATAGTGAATTTCAATTGTGAATATTCACTTTCTGACCGTTTTTAACATAGGCTTCATGGTTTTTATATTATCTTTAGAGTTACTACAGCTTTTGGTATACGATATGTAAAACAGAGTAACTGAACTTGTCCTCATTTTCTACATTCATAAGTGCACCGTCGAAAGTACCGCATGTCCTGGGTGTCTGACTTGCTTTGTCACTTTGTACTTAACCACATACTGTGTTGCTGGGTAAGAAGCGAGTCAGAAGGTCAGTATGTACGCAGTATCCACAAGTTCCCATTTTGCAGTCTATAACCATAACCCGTGCACTCCCACCTTTCTTTAGTATAATGTGCATTATACCATGACCCCCCCCCAAAACGTGCACGCTGATTGGCCAGCGTGCACATTGTAAATCGAGTTATACTAATGGAAAAAGGTCCGGTCGCCCGGACTTTTTTCCATTAGTATAACTCTACTTTTAAAACACTGTCTCGCTATGTTAAATGGGTTTAACATAGCGAGACAGCTTTAAAATAAGCAACGGAGATCTCCGTTGCTTATTTTAAAGCTGTCTCATATGCTAAACCCATTTAACATAGCAGACAGGTTAAAAAGCAATGGAGAAAGCAAGATCTCTGTTGCTTTTTTTACTGTTTCGCTATGTTAAATGGGTGTAACATAGCGAGACAGTTTTAAAATAAGCAACGGACATCTCTGTTGCTTATTTTAAAACTGTCTCGCTATGTTAAACCCATTTAACATAGCGAAAACAGTAAAAAAAAGCAACTGAGATCTTGCTTTCTCCGCTGTTTTGCCCAACTCTGATGTACTGCGCGAGCGCAGTACATCAGAACTGCCACGGATGCCAGACATCTGCGGAAGGGCAGTAAACAGGCATTATACTATGCCATTATTTAAGAAAAGTAATAGTTTCTTTTCTTGAATAATGTCATGGTATAATAGCAATAACCCACTTCTGGGTGTGGGTAATGCTGTATTTACCCACGGTTGGCTTTGTTTGGTCCCGAGGGCGAACCCACACCCAAGCGTGGGTTATTGCTATAGTAATTGCTTTTGCAGGGGGCAAACACCCCTGCACCCCACCACCACCACCTTTCTTTAAACATTTTTTTCTGAAGATAAAACAACAAGCAATATTCTGAGGCAGTGGGACAATAGATAAATGCAATAAAAAACACCTCCCAGAAAGATTGCCACCCGCACCTTTATAGAATAGGAATTTTAAGTCTGTGTAATAGATTTTATACATGCAGCATTTTATGTGTTCACCCCCCCCCCCCCCCCTTTAAAGAAATGTAATTCTCAGTATAATACTTTTGTATAAACGCAGCATATTCTGTGTTTGTTGTAACAGGTAAAAATCTGTTTGGATCCGTATACCATTTGTTAAGCACACTTTCTACCAAATTATTTAGTCTAACATATAACATATCGAAGCTTTTAATAAGTGGAAATTGGAAATCCTGGTACCAGCAAATAAAGGAGAAACGGCTTTGTATCGAAAAAATTACAATGTTTTGTATACTCATTGCTCTGAGGATAGTTTTTCCATGTTTATTCAAAGCAGTTTTCAAAATAAACGTCATGGGTAGAGTGCTGGCTGGGGTTTGGGCGGTCCTTGCTACTGCGCATCTGGTGGGGTAATGTTCTAACATCGTCCGTGGCTTGTGCAATTAACTACATGGACTGAAAAATACCTAAACTAAAGACATATGTGTAAGCATTATGAGCCAGTGACAGTTTCTGCATTGAGATGAGCAAACTTTCTTTATAGTATCAACGACAGAAAAAAACAGTATCCCACAATCCTTTAAATAGGAAGCATCTTTTTACGTCAATGGTAAATACTGATTTCCCGGAAGCAGAGTTTTGGATATGTCTTCCAACGTGAAGTTTATAATAAATGCAGGCATTATAGTTGGTGGCGTGAGTGCTGTGTATGGATTTTGGTATCTGTTTTCAGAAGGCGGCCAAGCAAGACAAAAGGAAATCGTGAAGGTTAGAGAATGTTGTGACTTTGCATTACGCCACTTGATTATATTATTTAAAATGGCTGCTTATTATATAGTTGCCTCCTTTTCAAATGCCCAAAGTGGGATTTTTTTTTTGTAGAAGCACAAGGTTTTGCACGACATACCACAGATGTTGCAAAACACTGAATTTCATTCTTTGCCAAATAATAACTTATTCTTATATGATTATTTGCCTTGTTTATGCTATTTCAGATAATATTTATGTGTTTCAGATGCATAAAAAGCGTTTTATGCAATAAGTAAAATAAAACTTGGGAATATTTTTGTCTTAAAATTTCAGAGCATTTGCCGTTTTTCAGTATTTTTTGCAGGATATAACTACACAAATGGGGGCTATCCTGCGCAAAGAGGGAGATGTAGTAATCCCTAGATAATGGAGAACACTGGACCATGCGTTGTCACATTCAAGAATGATGATGCTAGTATTGCCTACGTCACTACTAGTCCCAGTATATCCCTTTTGAAGCTTTGTTTTTAAATCTGCTAAAAATAATGAATAAGAATATCAACATGGACCATGCGTTGTCACATTCAAGAATGATGATGCTAGTATTGCCTACGTCACTACTAGTCCCAGTATATCCCTTTTGAAGCTTTGTTTTTAAATCTACTAAAAATAATGAATAAGAATATCAACATGCATTTACGAACATTAAGTGCGAAATCTTAATCTGCCTTTGGCCGACTGGCTGTAAATCTCAGTATTTACCAAAACAACAAACATTTCGGGAGGGACAGGGCAAAATCATGGACGATGTTATTATTTTATTTTTATTTTATTTTATTTGCAGTTGGTTTACCAGGGTAGTCCATTGGGCCAAAATGAACCCGTTTTTAATGGAGTCCTGGGGAGAAAAGCTCCAAAACTAAATAGGTTAGTAGTTATACAAATTATACTATTATACAAGAGTTAAAGATACAAGAAAAACAAGTTCAAATAATACAGCAAAACTATTATATGCATCAACACATTTTCTTAACTGTGAAGTTCTAATGTCTGACATTAACTAACTGATTTTTTGGTAAACCCCTGAAAATGAAACCTTTGTATCCATGTGGCAAAGTCAAGGTCTTTATGCAAAACCTCACAGCCATAGAAATAATGTTTTTGTGTTACCATTTTGAGAAAAAAAAACAAAAAACTTCTTGTGATAAAGTTTGATATGCAACAGCGAGCAGCTGTCAAACTTTGCTAATGTATTATTCTAAGTGGTATACAAACACAATACTGTGCTCCAGTGATCTCTATTATTGCCCAGAAATTTAGTAGTCCCTCCAATGTTTTTTTTTTTTTTTTTTTTGGGGGGGGGGGGGGTGGATTTCTCATTCAGAGGATAACAATTTCATGTTCCGTACTGATTGAATAAATAAAAATAGAAGGGATGAAAATAGAAGGGATGATTCTTAGAGGTATTTCAGTTTAGGATGCACGGTCCTGGGAGGGGGGGGGTCACTTTAGGTTGCACCGCACCATCAGTGCTGTGATGCTTACACCGACTTAAAAGGAACAAATATTTTTTGATGGTCCTAAAGCACAGAAAGACTGCTGCACTGTATAAAGTCTCTCAATGGCCTATTTGCTGGAGATGTTATGTTCTACTGGCTCACCAGCAGTTTTGTGCAGGAATGGGTGTGACCAGAGTGATTGACAAGACTAATGCCTCTGATGTGCTTTGCAAATGATGCATGATTGTTATTTAATGCAAATTTGAAAGTGACCGCAGGCATACATTAATTGCTGATGAACTCGTCTGACACTTGCTTGCTTCCAGGAAGAGGGATAGAGTACGAGAATGCGATAGCAGGAATATTGTTTTAGTCTTTGTTTACCCTCTTCCTCAATGTAGTGTGATCTGGGAGCTGGTGTATTGAAGTACTGGGGGGGTGCAGGGGGGCTTGCCCCCCTGCAAAATCAAAGGGAAAGTGGAATTGGCTACTAAACAGCTTCATAAAATTATATTAAAATAAGTGTACCAGAGGGAATCTATTCTGGGCCCTCTACTGTTTAATATATTCATCAACCAACTACACACATCCTGCCCTCATTTATCTCTTGTGCAATATGTAGATGACTCCACAATCCTCACTTTAGCTGACTCCCTCTCTGACCTAAACACCCTCACTCAGTAATCCTTCTAATCAGTTGAAAACTGTCTCTCTAATCAGTTGATTTCTTAATACAAAAAAAAAAAAAACAAATTCCTGCTTTTCACTCCCCAAACCATGAACCACCTCAAACTGCCCTTCTCAATCAACTCCCCCCAACAATACATCATCTCTATTCAATCTCACACCAAGCTTCTGGGCTTCTGGGGGCTATCATCGATGACCAACTCAAATTTGATTTGCATGTCTTCAATAACATTAAGAAAACCCAACTCCTATATCAAACAAAAAATTTACACCTCTAAATCTAAAATGTCCCTATCCCATGCCTACCTCCTCCCTAGCCTTCTCTATGGTTCGCAAATCCTCACTGGCCTGCAAACCTCCCTCCTAACAAAACTCGAATCTTATAGTTAAATTGCTAAATTTGCCTGAGGTTATTCCTACTACTCTCACCACTGTCTTGCCCTTCAAACCCTAAACTGGTTAGAACTTCCTTAACATTTACTCTTTACCCAACTCAAGGTCATGCACATCCTACTGTACCAACCTTCCTCTTGTCCTGACATTGCCTCTCTTTTCTCCCTCTATACCCCTCCTAGGTCTCTCTGCAGCTCTGGCCAAAACCTACTCCATATCTACAAACCCAAAAGCAAAGTGGGGAAAACTTTCTGACATACATCCTCTTCTCACTCCTCCCTGAACTTCAACAAAAGTAACCTTCTCCATTCCTGTGTCTTTACTAGTCCCTCACCCATGTTTAATCAACTCCATAAATTTAGTGACTGCACTGCTAGATTTTCCTAACTTCTTATGTTTAATGTAAATATGTTGTATAACTCCTTTGATTACTTAGTGTATGTTTTCCTAAACAATTTAGAGCATATTTTCTTTTGAAAATTCTTTTTATTATTATGGACCATTGTATTTTTTATACCTCATGATTGTAATCATTGCAGAGCTTTTCTCCCCGGGCCGCTGCTGAAAAAGGGCTTCTGCCCAGTTGGACTAACCCAGTTAACAAATGTCAAATAACTAAACATTAAAGATAGTGAATACCAAAGTTACTTGCATGTACAGTAAACACTCAGCCCATGATAGCGGACTCTTGATCGTTTGAACATGCATCTTTCCACATGCAACTGACAAAGGGTCATTTCACGTAGAAACAGTTGCCAAGTTAATAAAAAAAAAAAAAAAAAAAAAAAAAAAACACATATCCTATACGAGGCCTTGTTCACTTGAATATTCATGCGGCTGAGAAATGCATGATGATGTTTATTCATAACTACTATTTGAGGTCAACCTGTTGCTAGGTGTTGGGCAGGGTTTGGGTGGCGTTTGCTATCTGTTGAGCCAGTACAATACAACATCACTAGTTTGCTTATGGAAAAATGTCTTGTGTTACAAGGTCTTACCCTTTATCAGATTTTAAATATTGCTCTTAATAAACTTAAAAACGTGCTAGAGTAAGAGGCATTGCACTAGCATAATTTTCTGATGCGTATGAAGTCTGAAACCCGACCACGTTAGTGGTGCTGCGGTAGCATTGTCGCCTCACAGCAAGACATTGTCCCGTTTGATTCTCAGCTAGAGCATCTTCTGTGTGGAGGCATGCGTGAATGGGCGTGCCTTCGTTGAAGGTTGTGTGTCGGGGCTGGTAACTCGGCACGTAAAAATCCACTACCAAACATTAGCGGACCGGAGTTCCGCTGTGGCGACCCCTAACGCTGAAAGACACAACAACAACATGAAGTCTGAAACCCAAAGTGCATGTCATTTGCAGCTGTTTAACTTGTATAACATCACAGATCCCTTTAAAGCACACTCCTTTTAACATTACCCTCATCACAGCCACTACATATTACATAAAACAAGGCATATGAAGTACTAACTGTGATATTTGTTCCCAGGGGTTGTAGCACTTGCAATGTCTTAATGCAACTCCCCTTTTCATATGTGATTACTAGACTAATGGCACAAGAGCCTGTACAATCCTAGCCAGTAATATGCAGGATATGACAATATTGTATCTTAATTCCCCAGATATGGGATGGGGTAATATCGGGTAGTTAGTCTTTTGGTGTTTGAGGCCAGAGTCCTTTTACAGACTGCCTCTGTCCATAAGGGACACAGGCAGTACTCCAGAAGTGAATTTACGGTCCCCATCCATTTATCCAAATTCTTTTTGAAGAGAGTAAGGGACTGGCTTTGTTTTAGGAAGATGGGAAGTTTATTCTGTACATGAGGTACCCCTTGGGATATGAATCTGTCTGTCCAGCAAGTTATTTTAGTCACAAATAAGGTTCAGGTGCATGGAACGGGTAACCCTTGTATAATTGTTCTTGCGAATAAGTAACATTTTCATCAGGGCTGGATCAGAGAATGCCTTGTATGTCAGACATAAGTCCCCTCTCAATAAATGTTATGAGAAGGAGTAAAAAGATGGGGCCTTTAGTTGGTCTGCATAAGGTGTGTATCTTGCACTTTGTATTTTTTTTAGTAAGAAGGTATCAAGGGAGGCGGTAAATAGGATCATAGGAAGTAATTAGGCTATTGGCCTGAGACCCTTATAAGCCTAGCCAAGAGTTTAACTATGTTTAGACAAGTCAGCACTCAAAGCCCCTGTCCAGCAGGGACACAGGTGGCAAGTACAGTTTTAGTTGCATTGATGAGAGAGTTTCTGGCTCTTTTATGCAGTTTTGTATATGCAGGTCAAATTTAAGATTATCGTGCATGACCATCCCTAATAATTTGCTATGGTAAGTGACTTATTGTTTGTGAGAGAGGGATTGGGGGAAATTTTTATTTATTTATTTTTTTTTTTGAGGGAGGCTGAGCATAAATTGTGAGTTAGAAAGCCATGTTTCAATGTCTTTTAAAGCTTCCTGAGTAATGTTTGGCGATGTGATTTCATAGTAGCAGGATTTGTTGCCTCCTTTAATATCTGATGCACATCCTCGTAAAGGTATTTAGATTCTATCATCCAAGAAGTAAGTCTGTTATACTTGTTATGTTGGGATGTGTGAAACACCCCTGGATTTGTGTGAGTAGATCCATTCTGTCATGAGCTTGCAGTAATTGCCTTAGCCATAGCAAAAGAAAGGAGAACTGTTGCCTCAGCCAAAAGGGAGTCACCACAAAGATCTTTGGAGAGTCATTCTAAATCTTCAGAATGACATTGGATGCTATTGGAAATGGTGGTAAAGCATACAGGGAATATTCCTGTCTAAGGAAAAGAAAAAGCATCCATCTTCCTTGCCTTCCAAAGTGAGAACTTGGAGCAGAAGTCTTGTAAGTAGTAATAGAGACTTACTAGATTGTCCTAGTGCTAGGAGGTTCCGCTAATGTTTCCAAACTCCCTGTCATAGGTTTTTAAACATTTGCTTAGCAGCAATTTGCTGGGTCAGTTTAATTTGTTATTAAAAGATGGTAAAAGGGGGAGCAAAAAAATCCCTGGACAATTTGGATAAGAAGGCTGAGAGAATGACTTGTAAGTCAGGCATAAGTCCCCTCTCAATAAACAATAGGAGTCAAAGTAAAGGGACAGGGCCTTCAGTCTGCATAAGACATGGGTCTTGTGTGTGTGTGTGTGTGTGTGTGTGTGTGTGTGTGTGTGTGTGTGTGTGTGAGATATTATTTCTGGGGCTGTCATCCACGAACTTGGTGAGCCAGAGGCCCTCAACATTGGCCTTCTCTTCAGAGAAGTATATACCTAACAGGAGGGGGTCCCAACACTGAGCCCTGTGGGACACTGCTAGTAGCAGGTTTCTTACTGGAAGTGGATTCAGCTATCTGGACAACATATGTCCTATCAGGGAGCCAGTTGATTAGCCACCTGATGTAGGGATTTATGCCTTACTCAGTAAATTTATCTATGATCCCAAAGTGGTGAATTGTGTCAAACTTTGGTCAGGTCTAGATAAGTAGTGTGTACCGTTTTACCATTCTTTCTCCAAGACGTCCACCAGATTGAGCAAGCAAGACCACCCTTTGACAAAGCCAAACTGAGTGTGGTCCATTTTTGGAGAGTTCATGTGTTATTGATCAGGTCATTGATAATTCTCTCCATGGCCTTGCAGATGACTGGTAAAGCTTATTCAACTGTAGTTTCCTTGGTCAGTTGATGGGGGCCCCCCCTTGTGCAGAGGGCTGACTATTGCAGTCCTCCATTCCTCTGGGATAAAGCCCATCCAGAAACTGTGATTAAAGAGGGTTTCCAGTGGCCCTGATGATCTGTTTTAAGCTTAAGAAGCATCCAGCAATGTTGTCAGGACTCATGAAGGCTGTATTTTGTGCTTTAGAAAGCACAGTAAGGACTTGTTCCCTTGTAATGAATGGTAGGGAGATGGTTGTGGGTATTTTTTGGCTGTGATGGGGGGGGGGGGGTTGAGCTGAACTTGTCAGCCAGCAAGTTTACTATAGTTTCATGCTGGGTGTAAGTATTGTCATTCATGATCAACTCTGCATATTGTTTGAATGTTTTCCCTGAGGTAACAAACAATTAAAAAAAAAAAAAAAAAAAAAAAAAAAAAAAAAAGCTGTATGATTATCTTTCACCTGGGTGGCAAATTTGACCAGCTCTCTTATTTATTAGTTTAGACTGGTGAGTGTCTTTTTGCACTGTTGTCTGTCCCTTCTTGGCACTGGAGAGGATTTTGTTTTCTGTTTGTTGAATAGCTTATTTATGCTAGGGATCCCCCAAGGTGGTTTATTTTTGCCAGTAATAGCTTTGACTAGGACAGATACTGCCTCCTCTATACAGCTATGAATGTGGTTGTACAGTGCTTTTGTGAACAGCTTAAACTAGGCCAAAGTGTCTTCAGGGTTTGGAGGGGCTTGGAAGTTTAATAAGTTGTCATTTAGTTTGAGTTAGCCTAAGCAAAGCTCTTAACAGGTTTAGAGTTTGATGGGGGTCTAAGTTGGTCTTAATACTAAAGGAGATCATTTTGCGGTCAGATCTTCCCAGGGAGGAATTAATGCATGGGAAGGAGTGGTACACCTGTCACTTAAAAATAGACACATCTCTCAAAACACTGAATAAATGTAAGTAACATTTTCCACTGTTCCCCTGAAGCTGTTAAATATTGTTTCTAGATTAACAATATTGCACCTATTGTTTAGAGGCATTCATTTTGACAGTTTTAGAACTAATATGACCCTGAAGTAAGCCATGTTGAATTGAAAAAGCATGTACTCAGAAAAGTACAAAGAGTATGCTTGGTCTTACCCTTGTTTATTCCTTCTGCAGTCATTAAGGAGCAGCACTCTGATTCCATTAGCTGAATTCCTTAAAAAGGCCTGAAAGAGCTATTGTGTTGTGTTTCTTCTCCCATGCTGCTCCTGTGTAATAGCACCAGAACTATACAGACCCGTTTTGTACAGTGACAGTTGAATGTAAAATCCTACATGGCATGCACAGTTCTGTTATTTCATATAGTGCCTCTAAATCAAGCAGATACACTGGGTTAACCTTCACGGACAACCTATACCACTGTCATTCAGTTGTATTGCCTGCTTTTCTAGTATTGTGTAGTTTAATAAATTGTAATGACTTTTTGTGATTTCCATGTGGGCAGTTTTTAGAATTCTGTGCATAAATGGTCAAGAATAGCAGTGATGTGTACACTTGTGTTGCTTAGCAAAATAAAACTGCAGTAATGTTACCATAATTTGAGTGTACACATAATTTGAATGTGCATCACAAAATTGTTTATGCCATGGAAGGCTAAATTTGTTATAGGTCATGGTTACTCCTGAAGATGGAAAGCCATTCCACAAAGTACTGTAACAGAGAGTTAATTTGTATTACAGATTTAAATTCAAGAGTTCTGGGAGTGTTCATATTATCACTGTAGGAGGGAAGCGATCTTTATATATTTAACACTGAGTGGTGATTGCTTCTGCGCATCGTGCGGGTGCTGATCTCCCTTCCTTTTCTACCTTCCAAGACGTAGCTGCCCTGTGTCTGTAATTTTACAGCGCATCCAAGAGTTTGCCACCTAATGTTTTTCCTCTCCTTCATAAAATGTTTACAGTTCTCAGTGATTAGCAGAAAATTAGTCAGTGATGCCAGACGTTTCATACTTCAGAATGCACACATTGATGTAAACCGATTTTATTACGAGTGAAATAGAGTAGTAGTTTAAAAAGTCTCTCTTGCTTTGTCCCTCAGTATTTTTGTTCTTTTGTGAAAAAAACTTGAATCCACCGCATTTGCTAATTATATCTCAACCTGTAGACATTGAAAGTAAGTTCAGAGGCCCTTAAAACATAGGTACAGCCAGCCAAAAAAATCTGGACATATAATTAGCATTAAAAATTGAATAACAGCACATAACTTCCACTTCGAGTAGAAATGTGGGATATTACTGGAACACATTTAAAAAAAGTGACAGAGGCAGTATAAAATCTGTAGACTCTCATGAACTGTATTGCAAACTTCTGCTACATTGTCAATCACCCAGCATCTCTGTCTTCAGGGAATCTTTAAAGTCAGCCAACTCATTACACTCCCAGAGTACATGTTCCCAGTTGCAGCTTTCTTCCCCATCACATCTCCAACATTTGCTGTCTACCTGAGGAAAGATTCTTTGGAGCCTGCTCGGGGTATAAAAATATCTATGTAAACACTTCCAGGCAAAGATCCTAAATATTCTAGATTTTGTTGCATATTGGGAGACATACACATTCCCACATTGTTTGTTTATTTTTGAATTGCTTATCCAGTCTCTCTTCCCAATTCTTCCTAACCTCTTCTGAGTGATTCTTATAGTTATCATGCACTATTTTATATGATCTAATTATTCCTTCCTTAGAGGCCATTCCTTATCTAGATTCTAATTTTTTTAGGAGCCCCATATTTCTTTCTCTTTGCCTATACTCTTATCAATCCTTGATAGGGAAGGCAATCTCTAACCTGCAATCCAAATAAGTTCTTGGCATCTTCCCAATCTATTACCTTTCCCTCTCTCTAGTTATCTGCTCCCAATACCTTAGTTCCTTTTGTCAGCCGTTTTTTCAAAAAGTTGAGAGAAATTATAAATGCAGTCACTGTTGCCTGTTTTTGTAACCTAGAAAATAAAATTCCTTCTTTGTCTTTCCTTGGTTGATGCATTCAGGTTGATATCCTTTACCATTTGCGATCATCTATGCAGCCTTCATCCACACTATGGCTTGCAATATGTATACCCGCTCCCTTTTTTAAATAGTATTTCTGTTACGGATCAAGTGGTTGGTTGTTAGCTTCAAATGTCCAGAAAACTTGGCCTCCCAACAAGCCTGAACCTTCATTTGTAATGCAGAATACAAATTTCCTACATATATTCATTTTTTTCTTGTATATAATACTTGTCTCATTTGTAACTGTAACCTGTCCACCTTGTGCATCATTTAATTTTCATTAACTTTTTTGTCACAGTTTTGTTTCTGCTCATTCTTCCTTTCTTCCACAGTTGGACACTATTGTCCTGTTCTCCTTCATTCAAAGGACGAGCCAAGCAAAGATGTCCCTTCTGCATTTTGGTCAAAGTTTATCAGAATACCCCTTTCTCACACATTTCACTATATTTTTTTTGTACCCCTCTTTCCCCACAAAAATAGTCTTTCATATGATTTCTGTAATGCACACTTCCTCTGAAGTCTTGAATGAGGAGTGTATTCAGTAAATGTAAGTTCCCCTTCATTCGAAAAACCAACCAGATTGATCACTTGCTAATCCAAAGAAAACCTTCATCACTCACTTTTTCTATTTTTTCCTACTTTCAGTCCGCAGTCTTAGTAACATCCTCTGAAAGCATATGTCCTGAGCTGAAATGTAATTTTCCTTTTAACTGATATTTTAGGTGACTGCATGGTGCGACTAGACCAGGGTGCCCTCTCTAAATGTTCAGTGAATTGTTTTTGCATAACAATAAGTGGTTTTCTTTTTCTCCAACATCAGATAAGCAACAATTTTTCTTAAGTCTGACTTTTTGCCTGAAGAGCTGGTACAGACTGTGGTCTCAGTACTTCACCCCAAAACATATGTCTGTCTGGAATTAGATGTACAGCATACATCTTTATCTTTTTATCATGTCCCTTTGTGAATACAGAACCACCTGCCTGGACATTCTTTCTACTGCATTTGTTTGTTTTCCCTCATGATCTCTGCTGCCATTTGCATTGTTGCATCTACCACTAAGGTAGCTTATTCCACCTCCTACTTTCCCTGACACCATTTCCCCCTCCAAACTGTGCTGTACCTATCCTTATTCCCCTTTGTGTGCTCCATCACATTACTTCCAAGCCATAATTAAGGAATCTGCCACATTCTTTAAACCAGACATTCCACCTGGCTGCAGATCCACAATTTGAACCTGTATGTTCTCCTCCTCCTGATCAGATATCTCCATCTTCTTGCACTGCTCCACAACTGTCTTTGCTCTAGGAATGGAAATATGAGAATTTGGAATGGAACATTTTTCTGGTACCCTAGCTGAGTTTTCTGTTGTCAGAATGAATACTAGCCACCTCTAGTCTCCCCTAAAAATAGGCAGTGAAGTATTACAAGTGGGGAATATAGAAAATGTAATAAAACAGTATAAGGGGTGTATAGGTATGAATGCTAATAACTAGCTATGTCAATTTTGGATATTGTGTGGTACAAGTTTTTTCTGGAAGTTTACTCTGAGTAACTGTTTCTTGGATGCTCTTCACATTCATAGTATTTCTTTGTTATTGTAAGCATTTTGACAACCTCTATACATTTCAGTAGCTCCTTTGGTCTACTTAGTTCTGCATTTGGGATTCTGGCAGTTTTCCCCAGCATTCCTGTGACTCTCAACTTCAGAATTTCACCTGACACAGCAGTGCTAGGTCTGTGAGACTGATAACTGTGTCTTGTCAAACCAATCCACTGGTCTACAAAGAAGTCCACCAGTCACTCTGCTGGTCCATCTGGTTGTCTTATTTGAGAGTGTATGTCAGGTAGTAGCTTCTACTACACCAAGCAAAGCATTGCTGGCTTTGGATTCATCTTGGCCACCCTGCACTCTCCATACACTTTGCTGGACCAAATTACATTCTGTTATATATGGGGTATTTACCTTTAAATATTAATGAACCAATATCAGAACACTGTATACCATTTGGTACATTGTTTCTTGTGATTTCACTCTAGACCTGTTTGAGGCTAGTCATATCCTTGGTGTGAGTATTGGAATGGAAAAGTATTCACTGAATTGAAGAAACACCTGCAAAAGTGAAGAAAACGTTTTGTTTTAAGAGTTGTGGTGCTTGGGGGTACAGAAGTAATATGAGCAGCAGAAAACCACTTCAAATACAGTCATCTTAGGTTCTTTACCTACAAAAGAAGCTAAACAGAAAATGGAAGGGTTTGTCTTCAGAAATGTAGTTTGTTTTAGTGCCAGCAGAACATCTGAAAAGTTTGAAATGTTAAGTTACTGAGATAGAAGCCTTGAAACATAGCTCTCAACTGTTCAGATTTTTTTTACCTTCTACCTCTGGTCTGTTCCTCTTAAATGTGTTTTTTGTCAAATCATTGAGGATTGAAGTCACTAAATAATGACTTGCATAGGAGTTTCAGATTTCATATCCATCAGAAAATGCATGCTAATGTCAAATCTGTTACTGTAGCAATGCTCCAAGTTTATAAGAGCAGTGTTTAAAATCTGTCACTGATTTTGGGCCTTTGTCTGCCTATTTAGCTTTGCCCAAATATCTTAGAGGCTATTATGAGTAGTGGGGTGGTTATTTGTTTAATTGGAAGCTAGTTTGCCTTTTGAAGGCTAGTGCAATGATGTTCTCTTTTGGAGGGCCAGGATGATGTCTGCAGATATTGAAGGCTGTCTTTGAGGGAAGGCTGCAGTCACTACATCTGACCTTGATATTGCAGTAGCTCTGCCACAAAGCTCTACACCTACAAGTTTACTGAGAAATTTGTCATTTTTTTTACTAGCCCATGGTCGCTATATCTGACATCATTATTGCAGGAGGTCTGTCACGAGACACTACACCTACATGTTAGTGAGAAATTTATAATTGTTTAATGTAAGCATATTTATTATGAAGAATCTTGCAGCATATTAACTTTATTCAGTTACATACATGCCTGCTTTGTGATTGAAAGTCTCTGTGAAATAGTCCGTGCACCGGACCTCTTACTAAGTTGGCCACTGCTTCCTTTAGTGGACCAGTAGACTATACTGCATATGCCAGTTATTTAGTCTCAGGAAATGACTGACAAAACGGTCTTACTTGCATCTCTGTTAATTGCTTTGTTCTGAGTATAAACTGATTGCTCTGTTTATAAATTTCACCTTCAAACCTGTGCCCACATCCTATATAAAACTACTTTTAAAACAGTGCCCTTCTTCAACTGATTATCTTCCAAGCTACTAAAATGGTAGCCAATAGCCTGTCCTTTTTCAATCCTTATAAATGGGTCAGTCCAGGAATCCCACATTCTGTCTTTTATGGAAAGTCATACACTATCCCTTTGCACAAAGGAGTAAATTCAACAGACATCAACAACTTTAGACCTATAGTATAATCCTCTCTTCCTTCACCAAAGTCCTTGAAAAATGTATTCAAAAACCATTGCTAGACTATTGCTTGCTGGAAGAACTCGTATCCTCTACACAACATGGCTTCTGTCCTTCCCATAGTACTAGCACTGCCCTTCTAACCTATATAGTTGCTGTCAATAAAGCTAGAGATATTAGCAAACTAATCTTCCTTATTTCTAGACTTGTCTAAAGCCTTCAACACAGTTTGTCACAGCAAACTTCTACTTCAAATGTCCTCACCAAGGTCTCTGTCAGCCCACTGTTCTGTGGTTCAAAAGCTACCTGTCCAATAAGTGTCAGTAAAATGGCACTCCAGGCTCTGTCCTTACCTTCCAGTTACCACTGGTGTTCTACAAGGCTGTATCTTTGTTCCCCTTCTCTTTAACATTTTCACCACCACCCTCTATACTTCCACACAGCAGACCACCCTAATACAATATGCAGATGATTCCACTCTCATTTGCACATCTGAAAACATGATACACCTCTAGAAAATTACTTGGGGAATCTTTTAACAGACACTGAAACATGGCTTTGTAAAACACACAACTCATGCTCAACCCAAAAAGACCAAACTACTGCTTTTTTCCCCAAATCCCTCTCATGAAAAAAACTAAATTTAAAGTCCTGTCTCTTGATAATACAACTATTGAATTCACTTCTTATAGCACACTATTAGGGGTGTTAGTGGGTGATAATCTTGCATTCCGCCATGCATAATACAAAATCGCATAAGAAAAACTCATCAAAAACTAGGGATGCTTTACAGAGCCAAAAACTCTCAGACAAAACTAAAACTACAGTTGCCACTACTTATCTCCTCCCCACTCTTCTTTGCGGTGCTCCCATCCTTACTAACCTCCAGGCTTCAAATAAATGCTGTAACAAAGTTGCTAAATTTGCAACACATATTCCTTTCAGAACCCACCACTGTATAGCACTTGTTTGTGTCTTTCGGTTTTTCCCGGTTAGGGGTCGCCACAGCGGAACTCCGGTCCGCTAATGATTGGCAGTTGATTTTTACGTACCGGCTTGTCAGGCCTGACGCACAACCTTCAACGAAGGTACACCCATTCACGCATGTCTCCACGCAGAAGATGCTGTAGCTGAGAATCGAACCGGATAGCGTCTTACTGTGAGGCGACAACGCTACCGCAGCACCACCACCGCGGGTTTTTAACCTAAATTGGTTCGTCAACTAACATACACAACTTCTTACCACTGATAAAATTATCCAGCATCCATTTGTCTGTCCAGCAGTAAAAAACATTCTACACAACTGTGTTCCCAGTGAGTTGTTGCAATCCAGTGACCAAAAACTCCTGTCAGTTTACAAACCTAACAAATCTGCTGGGCATTGTCTGTACTCAAACAAGGTTGCTAAGGCCTGAAACTCCTTACCTGTATCCATCAGGTCTCTCTCTGTCTCTCTTTTGCATGCTTAGGTTGAGTGTTAGACTACTTTCAAGGGAAAAACTGAAGAGGATTCTTAGTGGAGCCGGGAATAATTTAACCGTAGCTAACCAGCACTGCCCGGTGCGCAAAACCATGCAAACGTGGTTTTTTATAGTAGGGAAATGAAAGGGATGGAAATTAGCCCAAAATGACCAATAAACTACTAACTTCTGGGCTGGAACCACTCCTGCAGGGACAGATAGGTTCCCCTTTCTCAACAGGTGAACAGAGAAACTTCTTTCTATCCAAGTATGGTATGGGCAACTCATAAACTAGCATCACAGCCCTGAATTCAGCACTAGCCTGAAAACTGGACTATACTAGCTTAGAAAGGCGGGAAACAAGGACATTTTTGTCTTTTTGAAAAGATAAGGCAAAAATAGTAAAAAAAAATACATTTAAAACTGCTTTAAGCAATCAGAAAAGGCTATCGCACTTTAGTGTATAGCCTACAACAGTTAAACAAATTATTTAAACAAAAATAACTTTTTAAAAGTGCAGGCAGTCAAATAAGTACAATATGTGAAAAAAACAAGCTTTTAAATCACAAACGCTGGAAAATCTGCGTTTAGGCAGAAAACAGTTAAGTACAGCAAGAAAGTACAGAAAACTGATAATCACTCCAAAGTCTCTCTTCTAAGCTAGAAGGCTTGTATCGGTTTAAGGCTTTCTAGTGCTACCCAGTAGGTTAGTTACAGGAAAGATGGAGAAAGAAGCGCAGATGTGGTCTTTTAAACCAGAAAGTTGAAAGAGACGGACAAACTGTCCAAAAATTCAATAAACTACAATTTCTGGGTCAAGAACCTCTCCTCTCATGGTAGACTGGCTACCTAGTGCTTACCACTCCCACTGATAAGCTAGAAGGCTTCCCTCCAATACAGAAAGGCTTGGGGGGGGGGCTCAGAAGCTTACCAACAGTCCTTAATACAGCAAGTCTGTATCTGGACTTGACTAGTTAGAAAGGCAGGAAACAAGCGTAGAATTTGTTACAGAAAAGCAGCTAAAACAGCAGTAAATACAATTCAAATTGTAGTGCAGGCCAGCACACCCGAGCGTGTAACAGCACTACAGCAAATACAGTTCAAATAAATGCAATTAAATTAACAAATGACTAAACAAAACAAGTGCAGAAGGCAGTAAATTAGAAGGCTGCTAACGAGCAATAATAAGTGCAGAGTAAGAGCGACGGAACAAATAACAGCATGCAGAAGAGCAACTAAGACAGTTACAGTAAGAGCAGCTGAATAAGATATATATATATATATATATATATATATATATATGTGTGTGTGTGTGTGTGTGTGTGTGTGTGTGTGTGTGTGTGTGTGTGTGTGTGTGTGTGTGTGTAATAAATTATATATTTTTAAGGGAAGGAACAGAGCAAGATTAAGAGGCTACAAGGGGTTAGGGGTTGTCCTTCCCAAATGCTCTCTTTGTACACAGTAGGAGTGCCTGAAATCAGAATATGATCTCACTGCACTCAGTTGAGTGAGCAAATGAGATGGGCCCAGAAGGAGTATCCAAATACAAATCTACAAGAGGGGCGGGCAGATTCAAAGCCACCAACATTGGGAGGGCGGGTGGGGAACTTAACTGTAGAGAGACAGCCACAACTTCAGTTGAGTTAATATTCAGTGAAAAACTCACATAAATAAATTAAATACTATATGCAAAAGAGCAGATAAATGTACTTAAATTCACTTATACGTCCAGCTGATTTCAGGTAGGTGTTAGCCGGCCAAAGCTGTGATATTAAGCAGAGATGACTCAAAATGTACCACTTATATAAGACAAGACAGGATATTAGTGATGAGCTGAAACTACCCCCCACTGCTATGGATTGCTACTTGCACAATTTGTATGATCAAACTTACCTTTGTGTGTTTTGTTCGACATTAAGATCAACAAGGCAAAAGACCAAATTACAACATCGAACCTGCGAAAGATTGTGAAAGGAACTTGTTTTCATTTTTCAGTCGTTACACTAAATCCCTCCAGTAACACCAGCTTCCATTTTCAGTAGTGGCAGTGTTACAGGAAGTTTTTTAGGTAAGGTGTGGGGATAGCATGCATCACTAAGGTAATGCAGGGGTTATCATCTGAGGTATTATGTGGAATAAACTAAGTGCATCAAAAAAGATGTGCAAATCTTTGTATCTTTTTTTTTTTTTTTTTTAAGTAGTAGGAGCCTAGGTCTTAGTTTCAAATATCACATTTATTTGAAATATAACAAATCCTTGGTAGCAGTATCTAAAGCATCTGTATTAGCACGTTGGCTACTTTAGTAATATTTTTTCCAGGAGTACAGCACTTTGTATTTCTGCAGTTACTATGTGGGTCCTCCTCAGTACTTTGTGTTACCAGATAGATCTCCTTTCCAGAGCCATATCATCTTCTTGAATGGCTGGTATCAAGGGTATGTCCCATGAAGGTGACCATCCAATGTGCTAGCTTGGGACTGTCCTGTGAGTTGCTAAGGATTAACCACCTCTTTGTTGATACAAATGTTGTGCAGTTGAAGTAATAACCAGATCTGGAAGAGTAGTTCTATCCCCAGTAACATATTTATCCAGCCGTCACCCCTTTCCCTGGTGTATTTGCTAGCTTCACATGGCTAACCTTTGATCTGTAAGGTGTAAATACCATGGTGTGCTATAGGATTAGGTGAATAGCAGCCTGGGAAGTTTAATTTCTTGTGTAATCCTAATGCCTGTGGCCTCAACCCTAGTTATTGACAAGATGAGCCTACTCTTCCAAAGCTGTAGTAATGGTAAGTGTGTAACTTTCATTTACAGTCTGTTATGCCAGTAGGGCATCTTGTGTGTGATGTGCAAAAGCAAGTGTGTGTGTGTTTAGGGGTTATATATACACACACACACACACACACACACACACACACACACACACACACACACACACACACATTCCAGAAAGATATGCAGCAGTACGGTCAGTGAATCGTCCTGCCTTTTTGGCCTCTTGGACAAAGCTGCACCTTCCTTATAGAGAAAGCACCACACACACACACACACACACACACACATTCCAGAAAGATATGCAGCAGTGCGGTCAGTGAATCATCCTGCCTTTTTGGCCTCTTGGACAAAGCTGCACCTTCCTTATAGAGAAAGCACCCCATCCCCAAATGTCCCTGAGCTCCACTGAGGATCAGTAGTTTTTTGCGCATCTTTGGATGCGCCTTTTCCCAGGTTGGTCATATGTCCATCCTCCCTTGCCAGTGCCTCAGATGCCCCAGCTGCTAATCGAACCTGGGTTACCCAGGCTGTAGTCGGGGCTTTATCCCAATATGCCATGGTGCTGGCCATGTTGGTATAATTTAATTTTACACCAAAGTCTTTTTGTGCCCATGATGCACTGTTTGTCCAGTAAAATTACATTAGGAAGCACAACATGCTATGTGGTCTGTGGCAAAAATTTTATTTTTCTTCAAAGAATCTCATTGATCTCTGCTGTCCTACATCTAGACCATTTTTGTTTATGGTACATCAGAATTTTAGTTCTAGGTTTTGCTTCTCCCATTTATTCTGAAGTTGGTCATCTTTGAACAGTCAGTCTGATATGCCATTCTTCTCAAAAAGATTTACATGGGGATTCATGATCCTTCCCTGTGCTACTTACCATACACATTATGGAGACGTACTGCAGCATGCATCCAACAAGTTCACATTTTGTTAGCAGAATCTTGCACATCAGCAATCCACAGAGCACAGTGGCTTGAAATTTACTGTATGCAGAATGTCTTTGAGTTTTAACAGCATACAGTGTGCCATTTGAACTGAAATATAGCATCACACACATGCAGAATCATAGGGCACAGTGAAGCACCATGGCTATAGTACAGGCTTGAGTTGCAGCACCCTCCCACTTGCTGTTATATCCCTGGTGCAGCCACAGTCAGAAATGCTTCCATCTTGAGTTGTCGTGTCCCTGATGCACATCTGTAAGTATTTGCAGTGCTGTTTAATGTGCATAGGGCAGATGTTCAGATGAGCCTATGTACTACACTCTGCACCTTTTACGTCAGGATAATGACACACCAACCTGCAGTTTAGTTAGATGGTCTTCATTTGCCAGCTGTGGTTCCATGCAACTGAAAAAAATACTCATTGTGGATGAAATCTGTGTCCTCCTTGAAGATAAACATTTTGAAGGCATATGCTGTAGGTAGTAAGCCTGTAGCAGCAAAACACTGCAGTGTCAAACCAGACTACTACATTGGGTACCTCTGGGTTCAGTCCTGGGACCGCTCTTGTTTGGCATCTACTTTTCTGAAGTACAGGCCAACACTAAGGGGCTCTGGCTAACAAAGTTTGCAGATGACTGCAAACTGGGAGCCATTATTGTATCCTCAAATGATGTGGATATTCCACAAAAGGGCCTTATAGAAACACATCCTTGGTGCCAGAGCCATGGGCTCAAGCTTAATGCCAAGAAATATATAGTTATCTCCTTTGGGGAAAAAACATGTACCCATGAATTACCACAAGTGGCATTACCACATAGGCAGTACACTAAACACTGAAAGTGTGATGAGAGACTTAGGGACACAGGTGGACAGTGGTCTCACCTTCGATAACCACATCGCCACAACAGTCAGGAAATCCTATGTGGCACACTTCATCACTAAGGGCTTTTCATCCAGAAAAAAACAAGGTAATTGTCCCACTGTACTTATCCCTCATTAGACCCATTATAGAGTACAACGCCCCGTTTGGTATGTACCTCCTAATTCATCTGCAACAGCTGGAAAGGCTGCAGAATACCTCACTAAAAGAATCACAGGCCTAAAGCAGATGTTGTATGCTGACGGTCTAAAAAAATCTCCAGCTATACTCTGTGGCATATCGTCTACTCTGAGGCGATCTCTAGTTAACATGCAAGGCCATGCCAAACCCTGAGCTGTTGGACATGCTCCACTTAAAGAAATCCCAATCCCTCAGAGCTACACGCTTCAGGATCTAAACCTTGTCATCACAATGAACAAAACATGCTGCAGGGATAGGTTCCTGACCCAGAGACTCCTCATACTCTGGAATATACTGCCCATACATGTCAAGTAGAGTGCTTCCTTGGCACTCTTCAAAAGGAACCTTGACAATTGGATGGGAGATGGGAAATTCACCCCTGGGATCATGTCAGTCGCCCTGCTAGATAGGGGTCCAGGTAAGTAAATATTGTGGGAAGAAATGTCCAGGGAGTTATGGCTAGGCTTATATAGCCCTAGGGCCGATGGCCTAGTACCAACCTATGAGCACAATAGATAATCTCCAACCTGTTTTTACACTTTGTGTATGCTTTGTCCAGTCATGCTATGACATCTTTTTTGATTTAGTTATCCTGGGCCAGTTCGGAAGCAAGAAGTGCATGAGTTGTAGACTAATATGAACCAATTGCATATAATTTAGTAAGTTTTTGTATTAAGCACATAATTTATAATGCATCCACATGCCTTGGTGAAACCTGACTTCAGTAACGGGTGAAATCATGCACGTACACACACCCTGGACTGTGTTTTGTTGATGCTTCTACCATCAGCTGTGGTGTGTCAAGTAGGAGCTGTTGCTGCTGTTGTGCATATAAATTGTTTAGGCAGGTCAAGTGGGTGTATTGTACTTTGTTGTGCACTGCTTTGTAGTTTGTGTGATTTCTATATAATGCGATTGCATTATGTTCTGCCTGCTGTGGAGTATTCAGTAGAAATGGTCTTCACATATGTTTTTGCTGGCTGAGACTGTCCACTTAGTAGCAAGGTGGTGGGAAGGCCAGTGCTTTGCAGTTCCAATATTTCTGAATGGAGTAGGTCACATTATGCAAATGCGGTGTGTTGAATAAATACCTGTGTGGTGTTGTGCTCTCTTTCTGTAACTGCATAGTGGCCTTCCAAACCACCATTCTTTTCTTGCCACTCGTATTGAGTCCTGTCACTAGTGCAGCTGAACAGACTTTTGGTGAACATTTGTTGAGTCCAAGTTGGTAACCTAATCTGTGTTTTATTAAGTCTGTGCTCCTCTCAGATGCAGCCTTCCTTATACTAACCATTTTCCCAAGCTGATGCATGTCAGTCTAATGTAGTAAAGGCTGTGAGAGGTACTGAAGGGAAATAGATTCACAGAAAAGTAAAGTCGTTTACTTAGACTGAATGCCAGGTACAGGCAGAAAATAGTGAGAAAATTGATTCATGCATTTTTATTAATGGAAAGATAGTCATGCTATTTTAATGTATATTTAGCCCTCTTGGTATTTAAACAAAGGGCATGTACAGTACTTTGAGAAAAATGTGACCTTTGGTGGAGCTGAACACAGCAAAAAACATGTACAGTAGTGTATAATCAGGAGTGCTGCATAAACCACAGGAGGACTATGGAAAAAACGTTGTCTTAGAATTATTAATGTGTAAAATGTTCAGTTTAATATCCCCTGGCAGATACAGGGCTACCAGTATTTATTACAGTAGTTTTCAATATTGGCAGATATAGTTTAAATTAACAAAAAGTTACTTGCAGGTTTAATTTATAATGGCATATGTGTGCTATTTATATCTATATCTTATCTTACTGATACTTTTCCCCACTTTTCAGAAACTTCCTGAGGGAAATGTTATTCGGATGGAGGAATCAAAGCTCCGAACTGCATTAACGATGCAGGTCATCAAAAAGGCAGCAGAAAGTAATGAGAATATTTCCAGGAAGCCACCATGGGGCAGTTAGTGGCAGTGTGCTTCTGTATCCTGCACATCAGCAACAGAAAAGTCCGCTTGTTAGCGTGCAAGACTCGCTTTAAATGAAGAAATGGTGCTGAGAAAAACTTTTGGTGTAGATGTTGAACAGCTTTTAAACTGGGGATCTGAAATCCATGGTACACAACTACTTTCTGGGACTTGGACCTTATTATGAATGTGTAAATATCTGATGTAATTTTTTTGGATTGTATGCTGCCATTAAAGTGGCTTACTACAGTTACTTCTGTGGTTTCCTATAACAGTACTGTGGATACCACCACATGGATATACATTTATTTTACTGATGGATCCATGCTTCTCCTCATTTATTACTTTTAGAGTAACCCTTTGCATTTTGTATTGTAAAATGGAAGATTATCACTAAGCTTGCTAGTCTGCCTGTGTCACCATCTGTCTATATTTCTGGACGTTTTCCTGCGATTATCTTGTGATACTTAATGTGCCTCAGTTATGTTTGTACAGTCCCATCTGATGAGCTATAATTATTCTACTAGGGTAACGACCACCAGGGCCTTTATAAGCCTGGGCGTGCAACCCAACCCAATTGTGTCCTTGTGTATCATGGGCATTTATTAGGAGGGTATGTTAGGACGTTTCTAGGGGTTATGTGGGGGGTATGTTAGTTTTGGCATTTCTGTCTGAGAGACATGGGGGACAGACCCAGGGTGAATTTCTGATTTCCCATCCATTGGTCAAGGTTACTTTTAAGTAGGGTGAGGGAAGGACACTGCTTCAAATGGATGAGGAGCCTGTTCCAGAGCATTGGGATCTTCTGAGAGACCTCTGTCTTGCCAACGTGTTTTGGTTATGTCACAAACAAAATTTTATATCCTTGGATCTAATAGTTCTGATGCTGTTCATTTTTGCGAATGTGTGCAAAAGGTCCATCAGAGCTGATCAGAGGATGCATTGTATGCCAGGCACCGGTTTCCCCTCTGTAACATGTAGGAGACTGAGTATAGTGGTAGGGCTTTAATGCAGTCCATATAGGGCAAAGTGTTTGTGCCCTGGATTCTCCTGGTAAGGGAACCTGTGAGGTTATCTCAGATGTTGCTTATGTCTGGTCAGGTATGTGGTGAAGGGGGAATTGTGCTAAATGATGGGTCTGATAAAAGCTGAATAAACTGACACGACGTCTTCCTTGGAGCTGGATGCCATGTCCTTGCTTTATACACTGGGTAACAGAATGATTGTCTTTACCTTGGTCCTATATTGGTCAAAGACCAGATTACTGTCTACATATGTTCCCAGACCAGATCCCTGGCTACCAGGTCAACTCTTAGAGATGTCTTATCGATGTGGTAGTTAGCCTGGGAGACGTTTTCCCAAAAGGCACTGTAATGCATTTCTTGGCATTGAGTCTTGGCATTGAGTTTTAGTCTGTGATTTTGTCATTTGTCAGTGTTAGACTTATCTTTGAACATGGTCAGCCAAAGGCCTTTGACATTAACCTTTACCTCTGAGAAGTAGATGCCAAATAGGAGCAGTCTCAGCATTGAGCCCTGTGGTACCCTACTGGTGAACAGTCTCGTGGTCTCACAAATCCTGACTTTCTGGGTCCTGTTTGTGACTAAAGTGGCTGTCCTGTGGGTTATATAGGGGTTTTATGCCCAGTTTGGTGACTGTCAATTATTGCCAAGAGAGAGATTGTATTGAAAGCCTTAGCCAGGTCCCACTAAGTGGTATGCACCATTTTCCCCCATCTGTTGTGTTTTAGTAGGCATGACCTTCCCGTGACCAAGCCAAACTGGGAACCAATGTCTGCAGGTTGCCTATATCTATCACTTCAAGGTAAATTGTTCCATGGCTTTGCATATTAGATTTAGACTAATGTGTCTGTGATTTAGACTAATGTGTCTGTATTTTTTGTGGTCCGTTGATGGCCCACACTTGTGAAGTGGGATAACCATTGCAATCCTCCATTATCGTGGTAAAAAGCCTGCTTTGAGGGTATAGTTGAAAAGTGACGCGAGTGGTCCTGATAGATCATGTTTCAGTCTATTTAAGAAGCATGCCAGGATATTGTCTGGTCCCATTGAGGTTGCGTTCTTGGCCTTGGTAAACCCTGCCAGGACCTTCTCCCTCTTTAATTGTTTGGGGGGGGGGGTTGTTAGTAGGTATTTCATGGTGGGGGGGGGGATGAAATTTGAGCTGAATTTGTCAGCCAGTAAATTTGCTATGTCATTTTGCTCAGTGAAGGTGGCACCATTGACCACCAGTTTGGCACACTTTGTTGCTTTTGATGTTTTTTCCGTAGCTGTATAAGGTTTCTTGGTTATCTTTAGCCTGGCTATCTTGACCTTTTAATTGTCTCTGTTGGACTTTGAACTAAAACTAAACAAGCCAAGAGGACTAATTGAGAGTTTCTGCCATTATGGGAGTTGCTCTTCCTAGCCACGACTTTTCCTTTTGTTACATACTTTAGATATAGTATACTTTCTGTGAAGCAACAATATCGATCCACCACTAACTCCCAAACGTTTACATCTTAATACATCCTTCTCTTTCCACCCCATGCGCACATCTGCCATTGAGAAACTACTTAAACTCAAACCCACTTCAGTGGCAGCTGATAATCTACCAACTGAATACTTAACTGGCAGTTGAAGCCATATCAAATCCTATCGTGTGTCTGTTCTCATCAATTGGTCTATAGCAGAACAATATGTCCCACCAATGTGGAAAATTGCTCACAATTTTTCTACACAAAGGTGGAAGTTCCACAGAACTCACTAATTATAGACCCATTGCCATTCTCTCCCCACTATCAAAACTTCTCGAAAGATGCAGCCACTCACAACTGCTCCAGTATTTTGCCACCAATAACCTACTAGCAAACTCCCCAACATGGTTTCAGGCCCAGTCATAGTACATAATTTCTCAATTTCACTAATACCATTGTCCAACTCAGAAATAATGATAAAATAGTCTGTGCAGACTTTTTGGACATGTCCAAAGCTTTTGAATATCTCCCACCCTAAATTATCTGCTCTTTCAAACCTGAAGCTAAACCCCTCTGCTCCAATGGTTCCAAAGCTATCTGGATGGCCGCCAACAATCTGTAAAATGGCAACATCTCCCCCACTCTCCCTGTCTCATTAGGAGTTACACAGGGTTCAGTTCTTGGGCCACTGTTTTGTTATTTAGCATTTTTACAAATGACCTCAGTACTGCTACCCCATCGGCCTCATTAATTCAGTATGCAGATGGTGCATTACTTGTATGTGCTGCCATCTACCTTACAACACCTTCTAGACATAACTCAAAAGTCCTTCTCAGACACTGAACTATGGCTAACAAACCAACTCATACTTAACACCAATAAAACAAAACTTATGATCTTCCAACCCCCGAGATCCTACCTCTTTCTTCATCACTGCTTGTAACAGTACAATAATCACTCCTGCATCACAAACAAAACTACTATGTGTCATAATTGATGATAATCTAAGATTTGACCTACATATATCATAATTAAGAAAGTGCATAAAAAACAGGTACTTTTATATAAAAACAAAAAGTAACTAATATTTCTAGAGTAGCCATTGCTAGAAACCACCTCATATCAACTGTCCTGTACGCCTCCCCATTTCTCATCCACCTTAAAAAGACAGACGTAAAGAAACTAGAAAATTGCTGTAATAAAGTAGCAAAATTTACCAGTGACTGTCCACATTATACCCATCATTGTCACACCTTAAACTGTCCTGGTTAGAACTACCACAGCTTTTATCCTATGATCAACTAACCATGGCACGCAAACTATTATAGCAGTCCAACAAAACTGCTGCTGTACTAAGCATTCTTCAGCCCCATACTACCAACCGAAACCTATGATCAACAAATATTTCACTACTACAGGTGTCCAAATCCAATAAGGCAGGTGACTCCCTATTTTCCCACCAAGTAGCCAAAAAATGGAACTCACTTTGTCATACCATTAGGACCACTATCAATACTGACCAGTTTAAAAATGCTCTCAAAAGCTTTCTTAATACTGCTTGGCTTTGCTCTAGGCCAGGCTAAATTGCTATAAGAAGGCTTGCTCATGTTGATCCTTCTCCTCTGACGACTTTTAAATCTTAGCTCTTCCTTGTATGCTTTCCTGCTCGCTATTAATCACCTTGTGCACTCTTTTCAGTTGTAATGATAGCCTAATGCACTGCTTACATTGTATATTTTCTACTGTCTGTGTTCTTGCATTGTAAAACAGAACTATTCATTGATCGTATTGTATGTATGTCAGTTTGTAACATCAAAGTGTGTATTTTATGTATTGTCATATGTGGAGATTATAACTTATGTGTTTGATGTATTCTTTTTGTTAAGTGTGAAGCTTTTCTCCCCTGGCCTCCGCTGAAAACTGGTATTCATCCCAGTTGGACTTTCCCGGTAAACAAATGTAAAATAAATAAAACAAAAGTATATACCCATTAAAGTTAGGATCCACCAGTATTTGTTTTTCAGAGTTTTTTTTTTTTGCTTACTTCTAGTAAGTACAGCAGCCTCTATAAAGCTGCTTTAAATGGTAGTACACTCCTTTGAAATAAAAATCAAGTAGGAATCAAGTAGGTAACAGAGGCAGACAGCTTTTGTGATCTGTGACGGGGGGGGGGGGTTGTGTAGTGCTCTGCTATATTGGTGAGTGCTAGGTCCAATATGTTTGAAACTCTGGTGGGTGTACATAATCTCTTCAAGGGTATTTGTGTTTAAAATAAAGTCCATGAATCGTTGTGTCTGCAATTTGAGGCAGTACATGTTTCCAGTCCATAGAGGGGTAGTTAATCTCCCATGAACAGATTATTTGCTTTAATGGTGAGTGTCTCCAGTAGGTCTAGCTATGAGCTGTGGGATTCTAGGGACATAAAGGTTGACCTATAGCTTGCGAAGGTATGTTATGGGAGTTTGTTTGTGGTTGCATGTGGATAGATTCCAAGGAATCATCCTGTTTCGCCAATTTAGAGTTACACTTATAGTTTAGATTGAGACTCCTCAACCTTTTGTCCCTGTCTATGCAGCTGATGATCAAAACATGTGGGAGACATTTAAGCCTTACACTGCTGGAGTACTTTCTGCAAATTTAAATCATTTCTCTGCAACAGCACAGACGTTTGTGTTCTCCAGAGTAAGGAGAGCTTGCAGGGTGTGGAGTTTCTTGTTTAGGCTAGGCTGCTAGCATTGAGCAGTAACGCCTGTAGGTTTCTTTGGGTTTTGTTTGCCATGTCAGTAGTTTTGTCAATTTGGCATTGCCCAAAAAAGACTCAAAGGGAATGGATAAAGTTTTGGCCACTATTTTGAAGCCTAGTGGAGACAGGTACAGACCATACTTTGCAAATCAACGTGGTTTGCTAACCATGACCTTCTGTGCCTCCAGATATTGAATCTCCTTGGAGAAATACCAGAAATTAACTCATTACAGCTGAGTGGCACCTCCAGGTGCTTTTGCAGTTGCATCCTATTGATGCCTGTAGACATCAAATATTGCTTATTTATATTTGTATTAATAATTGCAAAACCTTGCAACATATGAAGTATCTTAAAGCTTAGACAATGGTGAACACAACTGTATTGATATTTCACCTTTTTCTAGTATGGGTAAAGAGGTAATTGTCTTTTGTATAATATTTATGTTCATAAGTTTCACATTTTTTAAATATCTCAACAACCAAGCAGCACAGTCAGAACTGCTTAGCCTCATACGAATGCTGTCGGTTGGATGAAGAAAATGTTGCAAACACCATGTGCGTAAATTGGTTGCTGAGATATTGGTTGCTGAGAACGTATATTATTTACAAAATATTATAAACTTTTATAAAAATGTGTTTTCTCCTGTCTACCTGATGAATCTGGGCATCTTGGGACAATGCAGGAATTGCCTCGTGTACACAGACAACCCTCTCCTCCTACCACCCAACACTACAACCTGTGAGAGATGCACTTGTATAACCAAACTGGAAGCAAAGCTCTCTTCGCCCAAGACTGGACTAGACAGTCAAGAGGAGAAGGTAAACACTTGCACCACACTCCTCACATAATCTCTCAAAACCTACACCACCAAAACACACACACAGAAACACAAAACACATACCTACATTTGCAGAGGCTCTCAAAAAAAATCTACCCAAGCAACAGGGACCTCCAAAGCAGAAACGCAAGCAACCTCCACCCCCAACACAACACAAATGACACACAGCCCACAAACTCAGTGTGCTACTCAACCACAGCCCATAAGGCATAACAACGTACCAAACACTCTTGGTCATAGTTGACTCGTCAGGCACACTGATGTTCCACTCACCAGGCTAAACAAGGAGAAAGTTACTGTCCGCTGCCTGTCAGGTGCCAGGATCCGCCACATAATGCATGTACTCGGGTCACTCCACAGCAAGTACAAATATGACTGTCGTTGTCCATGTTGGTGTGAATGACCTAAGACTTGCCTCCCTGGACAACATGAAAAGAGACATGGAGGAGCTTTCTGATCTTGTAGCCCAGGCAGGTATGACCCTAGCCCTGAGTAGCATCCTGCCATCACCCAGAATGATACCACAGTACAAGGACAAAATGATTGACAACAATTGGCTAAGCTTCTGGTGTCATTCTAAGGGGAACCAGTATCTATCTGCCTGGGATGACATGATCGACAAACCACGATGCTTTGCCAGAGATGGCCTGCACCTGTCGCCCTTGGGATTCTGGATACTGGCTAAGGCTCTTGCCACCCCTATAGTGCCTTTTTTTAGGCAAGATTCAAATGACAAATTCACCACCATAACCGGTACAAGCAAGCAAAATCTGAGGGTAATGCTACTTAATGCTGGAAGTCTAAACCTCAAAATGCACTCACTCGAGGCACTCCTTAAAATGGAGAACATCGACATCTGTGCAGTGACGGAGACCTGGCTCAAAGCTCCAGAGAGCACCCCTGTATTACCAGGCTATAATTCATACCACACCTTTTGGCCACCTAACCTGGACCGAAGCACTGAAGGTGGAGGCGTGTCCATATTCATTAAGGATATCCACACCTCCAGGCTAGTTGCTCAGCATAATGCATCTGAGATTATCCAAGTGCAACTAACTGGAATTCTGGAATTCATAAATTCCAATGCCTTGGATCGACTTATCAACACCCCCACCAGGGGCAGCAATATCCTAGACCTGGTCATTACCTACATGGACAACTGGTGTTCCACACCAGAAGTCAATTCCTTGTTGGTCAGGTCTGACCACAAGCAAATCACCCTAGACATCCACATCCCACCCCCCATTAGGATAACCACTGTAAAATATTTCTCCAAAGCCAACTTGCCACTTCTTAAGACAGAAGTGGCAAACTTCACAACACCCTTGCTGATGGACAATAGAGATATGACTGCTGAATCCTATACAATTGCACTTTATAAGCACTTACATGAGTGCATGGATCGTGCAATCCCTAACGGAACCAAGATGCTATCGTCCTAAAAAGGAAGCCAGTCTGGTGGTCCCCTGCTATAAACAAACTACAACAGAAGAAAGAAACTTGCAAAAAAGAGTAAAATTCCATGATTTGGAGGAACTCCATGGTCAGCCTCAGTAAGAAGCTGAGATCCCTCATAAAATCCTCCAAAGCTAGTTATGAAAACAAAATCACCACTGATTCTAAAGACAACCACAAAACATTCTATAGCTATGTCAAGAATCTCAATGTTAACACTCAGATCAGCTCTGAGTTACAGCAAAATGGCACTAAATATACAGAACCAACTGACCAACTGATTGCCAACATCCTGGCAGATAGGTTCAGTGCTAACTTTACCCCTCTCTCATCCCCTAAAGGGCCCATTTCTATACCTGAAGAATGCAAAGTACCTCTAAATCACGGCTGCACAGGTAAAAAACACACTCTCCAAAGCCAAGAACACAGCATCCATGGGACCTGACAACATCCCAGGTTGCGTTCTACATGAACTACAGAGTGAACTGGCACCCCACCTAAATACCATGTTCAATCATAGCCTCACCTCAGGCTTTGTGCCCACTGAATGGCGTACAGCAACGGTTATCCCACTCCACAAAGGGGAAGCCACCACAGACCCCCGGAACTACCACCCCATTAGCCTGACGAGCCTGGTCTGCAAGGCTATGGAGCATATCATCATGGAACTTATAAACAATGACATTGGTAATCTCCAAACTCTGGACTCTACCCAGTTCAGGTTTGTAAAAGGCAGATCATGTCTCTTAAACCTGATAGACTTCTTTGAAGCAGTCACCAAAGCCGTAGGTGAGGGTAAGGTGGTACACACAGGCTATCTAGATCTCGCCAAGGCTTTCGACACCATCCCCCACTCTGGAATTAGACAAATTCACTAAACTAGGTATAAATCCCTATGTCACAAGATAGGTTGCCAACTGGCTCCCTGACAGAACCCACACTGAAAGTAGCAGACTCTAAAATCCAACTTCAGACAAGTGGAGTACCACAAGGTTCAGTCCTAGGTCCTCTCCTGTTTGGTATCTACTTCTCTGAAGTACAGGCTAACACAGAAGGTCTTTGGCTAACAAAGTTCACAAATGACTGCAAACTAGGAGCCATAATCAAAACCCCTAACGATGTGGACATCCTACAAAGGGGCCTCACTGAGACAGATGTTTGGTGTCAAAGCCATAGCCTCAAGCTCAATACCAAAAAGTGCATAGTCATCCCTTTTGGTAAACACTCTGTTCCCATGAACTACCACATAGGCGGTAGTCTACTTAACACCGAAAGTGTGATAAGAGACCTTGGGACACAGGTGGATAGTAGTCTCTCCTTTGATCACATCGCCACAGTAGTCAGGAAATCCTTCTGCATAACACACCATCACAAAAGGTTTCTCATCCAGGAAAAAAAGAGGTCATTGTTCCCCTCTACTCATCTCTCATTGTACCCATTGTAGAGTACAACGCCCCTTTTGGTATGTACCTCACATGACTTCTACAACAACTGGAAAGGCCACAGAAATACCTCACAAAGAGGATTACCGGCCTCAAACAGATGCCCTATGCAGACCATCTAAAAAAAAAAAAAAAACTAGCTTTACTCTGTCGCATATCGCCTATTCGGAGGCGATCTCTGCCTAGCATACAAAGCTATGTCAAACCCAGAGCTGTTGAACATGCTCCACGTAAAGAAATCCCAATCTCTCCGAGCTACACACTCTAGGGACCTAAACCTTGTCACCACAAAAAACAGAACATGCTGGAGGGTTACATTTCTGTCCCAGAGACTTCCCATACTCTGGAACAAACTACCTATCTATATCAAACAAAGCTCCTCATTAGCACTCTTCAAGAAAAATCTTGATTGGATGGGAGACAGGAAATTCACCCCGGGGATCACTTCTGTGGCTCTGCTTGACATGGGCGCAGGGAAATAATTTTCTTGGGTGGCAAAAGCCAGGGTACTGTTTGGCTAGGCTAATATAGGCCCTAGGGCCAATAGCTTAGTACCTACCTATGAACTTGGTGTCTATTGTGAGTTATTTGCAGAATCCAGTTTAAAACCAAGAACCTAAAGAATACGACCACTGTAAAAGTAGTTCTGTGCTGAAGAGTTTGCCATTTACACTTCTATTGTAACCCTTATGGTTGCAAAGAAAAGAACATTTGTTTGAATCAAATTATGCCCTCCGATTTCAATCTAAAAGCTTAGGTTGTGCCCACTGGAAGCTGTAGTGTAAGCTTTCAGGACTCCATTAGAGGGAATGAATTAAGCTAATTATTGAAGTCTGTCATCTTTGTTCTAACTGTGATGCCATTAGTGAAGGTAGATCGCTGCCCGATGCAAGGTACATACCCGCATCAAACACATTCAGAGCACCAATATCTCTTCATGTAGTCCAGGAAATTGCGTCTCAGGCTGTTAATGCCCACATGATCAAATCATACTGGTACCTGTGATGTAGTGACTTGAGTGTGTGGGTAACTTGGCTAATCCTGGCTCCAAATAAGCAACTAACCGTTATGACAAGAGTCCTGGGTGATGTTTGTTTGCCTTATGGGCTTTGCTCTTGGATCTCTGTTAGGCATATGGGTGGTTTTGATGAGTGCTTTAGAGATTGCTGAGGATAATCGTTACCATGCTTTGGAGGTCTTTGAGGTTTGGGAAGATTGCTTTTTATTGCGTCAATATAAATTGTTCTGTGTGTGCTGCATGTTCTTGACAACTTTGTGTGCAGAGTATGATCCTAGCCAGATGTGGTATGGTCATACCGCATTCTACTTCATTTGATATCAAGTCTGGTTAATACCAGACTCACCTGGTGCAGAATCAGTGAGAATTTTTGAAATTGATGACCTGAGTCAAGGCATTGCTCACCTGTGTTAGGAACAGAATGTTTAAATACAGAATGTCAGAGTTAATGCAAGGTTATAACCTTGAAGTTTGCAGCTGTGGAGAGTTGTGCCTGTGTGAAACACTGAGAAGCTTAAAATGGTTTTATGGACTTCACAAAGACTCAGGAAAGGTTTTTCATTTTGTTACTGCACATGTAGTTGTTTTTAACTGCATTTTTTCTGAATTTCACATGTTTTTTTCTGTGCAACTTTCTTTTGATATTTGCCTGTTCTGACCTAGTGTGGAGGTTAGCTTGGAGAGAGTGGTGGTTATTCTACTGGAAGTAGATTAAGTTCTAGCTGTTTTTCATTGGTTCTCTTGCTTTTCTGTATGATGAGTTTTGCTGTGCTGAGCACACTGCTGCCATAGATGTAGCTGAATAGCAGGTGATGTGTGCAATTAAAACATTTCTCCTGTAGTCAGTATTACTTTTACATGTTTACTTTCATTCAGCAGGCACAAGGTGGAAGTGTTCTGTTTGCCTAAACAAACTGCTCTGAAGTGCTCTCAGCCCTTACATGCTATGGAAGACTGCACAGTTGTGAACTAAATGATCTGCTATACCAGTTCTTAAATATTAGCATCCCAAGTATTTTTAGCATCTCAGTGGTACTGGCTCCCTCAAGCAAATTGTATAAACACTTCTGTAGGTACCCAAACAGCTCAAATTATATTAACACCTCTGTAGCCATTTTTACTTTCTAACTGGGACCTTCATGCACATCACAACTGGGCACCTCCTTCTGTTGCCAGCCTTATAGCACTTAGTATCCTAGAGTGGTGTTCATGTGCACTGATGATCTACTTAACCCTGCAGATGCCCTTTTTGAGAGGTGCAAATACTTAACCAATCAGGAGGCATCACCCTCACAGTTTACTCTCTGCAGTGATCATAGCACTGACACACCTCCCCCCTTTGCAAATTTAATATCATTATATTAGCAATACACAACTGTCTTCTACGATGTTGCCAAAAACTCTGAATCCATGCCTCCTAGAACTCAAGACTAGGTATCCGCATAAATCCCTTATTACATCTACTCCACATACCTCCCCATTAACATCAGCATGTCATTCACAACAAACCACTCCCATGTCTAGTAGGCATAATTTAACTACTGGGAACATCCTTGTTATTGGCAACTCCACTGTTCGGCACACAGATTCCAGGTTGGACAAGGATAGGATTACAGTCTTCTGCTTTTCTTGAGCCAGTATATTAACTAGGGCACAAAACCCACACTTTCCCACCATGCATAGGACTCCATGCGGAGGGTACATTTTTATTCATTTTATTTACCAGGAAATTCCAACTGGACGCAGGTCCTTTTTCAGCGGATGCCCAGGGGTAAAAGCTCCACATCATATACATGATAAAGAGAGATACAAAGTTGCAGCAATAGTAAACAACATTACAGGTTGTTGGCTTTAATGTAATAAGATATTGATTATCAACAGTATATACCGTAAATGTTGCAAGTTAAGATGCTTTCTTGTCATTTGTAATATTAGTAACAAAGTTGTCGGACACTATGTTAAAGTATGTAAAGACAACTAGCTATTTCTGCCTGGTTAGTAGTGGCGGTAGTATAGTTGGGTTGAGTCTAGGTGGGGGGGGGGGTAAGGGGGGGTTTGTTAGTCTGGAGTAGAACATGGACAAAGCCAGTGCAAATTTAAGTGGAATTTGAGCGCAGTCTTAAAGGCTGCTGGAAGTAGAGGGTGGAAGATTGTTCCAAAGTTTAGATATGGTACATGAGAATATGGCTTCTCCTGCTGAGTTTTTGGGTTTAATAACAGTGAGTTGATTTTTGTTGCTTGATCCTTAGGGGCCTAGTGGAATGACAGGGTTGGAGAAGGAATAGAAGGGATGTTAAGGGGGTGGTTAATGAGTTTGAGCGAGGGTGAGTTGATTAAAGTGAAGTTGTGGGAGTTCTAGCCGGTTTAGTTCTTCAAGGGTGATACAGTGATGGCTGCGGTAGGAGGTTCCAGTGGCAAATTTAGCAATTTTGTTGTCAAAAGCATCCAGCTTGTGTAGGTCTGTCTGTTTAAGGTTGGTAAATATGGGGGGTGCATAGATTAGGGAGGAGATTAGCTGGGAATTGGCTGTGGAGATTATAGCTGCCTTTGTTAGGAATTGGCGGCTTCGATATAATGCACCAAGTTTTTTGTGAACTTTTTTATTGAGAGAGATATGTGGGTGTCAAATCTAAGTTTGTTTATTTCCACACCGAGTAATTGTGTGTGTTCTGATGGAGAGATGATAGTATTGTCTTTGGCAAGAATGTTAAAGTGGGGGGCTTTTAGAAGATTGGAACAGGAGAAGTTTTGTCTTACTTGGGTTAAGTAGGAGCTGAGCATTGGATAGCCAGCTTTCTACAGAAGAGAATGATTCCTGTGTGATTTGTTGTAGTTTTGGTGGGGGTAGAGCAGATGAGTAGAGTCCTCTACGTACTGTATAAGAGATGCTTGTGTGGTGGCAGTATGTAGGTTGTTGGTGAAAAGTGGGAATAGCAGAGGACCAAGGATAGACCCTTGGGGAACTCCAAGAGTAACTGGCAGACGAGGTGATAAGTTATCGTCCCAGATTACTGATTGCTGGCATCCGTGTAGATAGCTGTGGAACCAGTTGCAGGATGATTGTGAGTAGGAGAGGTTGGGGAGAGTAGAGAGTAGCAGCTCATGAGATACCATGTCAAAGGCCTTTGAGAGATCTAGAAATACGGCAGTAGAGAAGAGGCCATTGTTTTTGTAGTGTTGGTGAAGGAGAGCAGAGAGGAGGTAGTGCTGTGATATGGCCTGAAACCATGTTGGGTTTTGGAGAGGAGATTATTAGCTAGGAGGTAGTTGGAGGCCTGGGTGTTGATACATTTTTCAAGTATCTTGGAGAGAGGGGAGAGGATAGCAGTGGGGTGGTAATGGGAGAGCTTGGTGGGGGGGAATAATGTGGGATATTTTCCATATCGAGGGAACATAGCCTTCTGTTATGGCACGGTTGATTAGAATTGAAATTGGGTAGGCTGGTGTATCAGCTGCAATTTTCAAGTATTCAGAGGGGAGGTTGTCAGCTGAGAGTTTGATGGGTTTAAGTTTTGATAAAAGTCTTTTTATATTGGAGGTAGGTACTGAGGTGAAGAAAAGAGGAGTGGGGGGGCTGTTGTAGGGGAGTGTTTGTAAATTGTCTGGCATGCAAACTCCTCAAGACTATGCAAAAGGTATTTTTAGCTTACATTAAACTTTAGTTATGAATAAGATGCTTATTCTGAGTGGACTCTTCCCTTCACCTAGAATGATGCCTACATTCAAGGAAAAGATAATTGGTTTCAAAAATTGTCTAAGTTGCTGTTGTCATTCCAGGGAGGTCCAATCTGTATCACTCTTGGACAAGATGGATAGACAATCCATCTTGCTTTGCAAAAGACAGTCAACAGCTCCCTTTCAGGGACTTCCACATATTTGATAAAGCCCTTGCATACCCCTGTATGCTTTTTTAAGCTAGGGCTGATCTAATGAACATCCCAACCTGATATGCCAGAGTTCATTAAATTATATTAAGATGGATTTACTTAATGCCAAGAGTCTTAATAGTAAACCACCAGATGTTGAGGTACTTCTGCATCTGAACACATCCATGTATATGTCATTACTGAAACCTGATTCAAATTCATAGAGAGTATCCATTGTGTACCTGGGTTTTGTGCATACAATGCTTTCAGACCCACTGCTAACTGCAGTGGAGTTTGTTGGTCAGGAATAATATCCCTTCAAAATGGTTGCCCAGAGAAAACCCTCAGTAAGCTATTTGAACTTCAGCTTACCTTCAGGGAAATAAGATGTCCAACTTGTAGCCTGCTGTTGATCATCCTCCATAACTCCGGAGGGCCACAATAAATTGTCATGTTTAAAGGATGTCCCTATAAGCACATTATCTTTAATCATTTGTGACTTCAACTATCCTTCTCTTGATTGAAGCAACCTACACTTATAACATTGGGCATGCGCTGAGATTATAGGATTGGATAAACAAAAACACTCTGGTTCAGTGTGTCCTAAAACTTAACAGAGATAAACATTCATGATTGGTTACTCACAAACTTGACCCCTGTCAGTTCCCCTCCATTGTCAGCCCTTCATGGGTAAAGTCTAACCATAATCTGGATATCTTTATCTAACACTCTCCCAGTAACCAAGACCCACTCTCATTAGAGGCTTCCAAAAAGCAAATGTCCTAAAATTATATGTCATAATCTTTAAATGTATCAATGTCAACTCTACAGTTACCCCAACTATGCAGCCAGCTCCACTAATGATTTTTGTGGCCATTTATGTAAATGTATTGACCTGGCAGCCTCTTCCAAAGTCAAATATGGTGGTAAATTGAAAAATAAACTGTTCTGGAGGTTTGCTGATTATAAACAAACTGTATAACAGAAGGAAGAAACTCCTTAAACTGTTTTGTAGGGTCAGAAACCACAGTGTCAGAATTGTATTAACAACCTCGCTAAGAAACTGAATGTAACTATAAAGACCAGCAAAGCATCACACAGACTAGAATTAACAACTAAAGCAAAGGATAACTAAAAGACCTCCTTCACTTAAGTCAGAAAACTAAGAAATAGCTTAATACTGCTGTGAACTTTTCCTTAATTCAACCTCCCATTCAGACCTAAACAACATTGCTGACATATTGGTTAGCAGTTTTCCAACAAATTTCTCCTCTGAAACTACCATCCTTGAGTTACTTTTTCCCCCATCTGTATCACTAAAGAACACATTCTTAAAGTTACTCAGACCCAAAAATTCCTCCCTGGGCCCAAACAACTTACTATGCTATTTAATAAACAGTGTTAGACATGCACTTGGGGAACCTCTCTTGACTCTTCCCAACCTCCCTCAGCCAAAGGTGAGCAGGATTGCGAGGATGGCCTAATGGTTAAGGTGTTTGCCTTACAAACACAAGGTGCAGGGTTTGAGTCTCAACAAGGGATAATTGGCTAGGCTTAAAATGGCTCGCAAGGGCGGTTAGCCTAGTACTAATCTATGAACTGTTTAACCGAAGCCTTGTAGCAGATTCTGTATCGGAATCTTGGTACTTTGATGTAATATCTCCATAAGGGCAGACCCAGGAACTACAGACCCATCAGCCGTGCATGTCTTATCTGTAAATCTGGGGAGTGCATCATCACAGACCTCCTAACTGATGCCATGAGAAATCTGACTAAGCTCATCCCATTATAATTCAATTTTGTAATGGACAGATCCTTCCTGCTGAATTTTGGCAGTTCATGGTCACTTAGGTGGTTAATGATGGTTACACCATCCATGCTGTTGACTTCAACCTGACCAAGACATTTTACCATACTACAATGGAATTGTTTAAGTTTGATGGCATTAAACATAAATCTCTGCGTGGTAGGATGGATAGGTTCATAGGTTGGTACTAGGCTATCAGCCCTAGGGCCTATACAAGCCTAGCTATAACAATTCCCTGGCTATTTCTTCCCACATTATTTACTTTCCTGGACCCCTGTCTAGCAGGGCGACTGACGTGATCCCTGGGGTGAATTTCCTTTCTCCCATCCAATCGTCAAGGTTCCTCTTGAAGAGGTCCAAAGAGGCACTCTGCTTGACATGTATGGGCAATCTATTCCAGAGTCTGGGGAGTCTCTGGGTCAGGAACCTATCCCTCCAGCATGTTTTGTTTATTGTGATGACAAGGTTTAGATCCTTGGAGCGTGTAGCTCTGAGGGATTGGGATTTCTTTAAGTGTAGCATATCCAACAGCTCTGGGTTTGACATGGCCTTGTATGTTAAGCAGAGATCGCCTCTGAGTAGACGATATGTGACAGAGTATAGCTGGAGTTTTTTAAGGCGGTCAGCGTAGTGCATCTGCTTTAGGCCTGTGATTCTTTTAGTGAGGTATTTCTGAGGCCTTTCCAGTTGTTGCAGATGTCTTGAGAGGTACATACCAAATGGGGCATTGTATTCTATAATGGGTCTAATGAGGGATGAGTACAGTGGGACAATGACCTCCTTTTTCTGGATGAAAAGCCCTTCATGATGAGGTGTGCCACATAGAAGGATTTCCTGACTGTTGTGGCGATGTGGTTATCGAAGGTGAGACCACTGTCCACCTGTGTCCCTAAGTCTCTTATCACACTTTCTGTGTTTAGTGTACTGCCACCTATATGGTAATTCATGGATACATGTTTTTCCCAAAGGGATAACAATACATTTCTTGGCATTGAGCTTAAGCCCATGGCTCTGGCACCAAGCATCTGTTTCTGTAAGGCCCTTTTGTAGAGTATCCACATCATTTGGGGATTCAGTAATGGCTCCCAGTTTGCAGTCATCTGCAAACTTTGTTAGCCAGAGTCCCTTAGTGTTGACCTGTACTTCAGAGAAGTAGATGCCAAACAAGAGAGGCCCCAGGACTGAACCCTGAGGTACTCCACTTGTCACTTGTCTGGAGCTGGATTTGGAGTCGGCTACTTTTACAGTGTGGGTTCTATCAGTAAGCCATTTAGCAACCCATTGGGTGACATAGGGATTAATACCCAACTTAGTAAGTTTATCTATGATTCCAGAGTGGGGGATGGTGTCAAAGGCCTTGGCAAGGTCTAGATAGGCTGTGTGGACCACCTTACCCTTGTCCATGGCTCTGGAGACTGATTCAAAGAAGTCAATCAGGTTCAGGAGACAAGATCGGCCCTTCACAAACCCAAACTGGGTGGGGTCCAGTGTTTGAAGGTTGCCAATGTCTTTGTTTATAAGTTCCATGATAATACGCTCCATGGCCTTGCAGATAAGGCTTGTTAGACTGATGGGACGGTAGTTTCTGGGATCCAAGGTGGATCCCCCCTTGTGGATTTGGATAACTGTAGCTTTGCCCCACTCAGTGGGCACGAAACCTGAGGTGAGGCTATGATTAAACATGACACTTAGGTGAGGTGCCAGTTCATATTGTAGTTCATGTAGTACACAGCCCGGGATGTCATCTGGTCCCATGGATGCTGTATTCTTGGCTTTAGAGAGTGCGTTTTGTACCTGTGTGGCCGTTATTACTGGAATTTGGCAATCTTCCGGTATTGAGATGGGCCATTTAGGGGTGAGAGGGGGTGAAGTTGGCACTGAATCGATCTGCCAGGATATTGGCAATATCCTTTGGATCAGTATATTTATTGCCATTCTGTTTTAGCTCAGAGCAGATCTGAGCATTGCCATTTAGATTCTTGACATAGTTATAGAATGCTTTGTGGTTGTCTTTGGAATCTTTGGCAATTTTATTTTCATAACTAGCTTTGGAGGATTTTATGAGGCATCTCAGTTTCTTACTGAGGCTAGTAAGGGAGTTTTTTGCATCCTGGGATTTTCCTCTTTTCTGCAAAAGTTTCTTCCTTTTGTTGTAAAGTTTGTAGGGGACCACCAGATTGGCTTCCTTTTTTTGGATGAGAGCATTTTGGTTCTATTTGGGATGGCACGATTCATGCATGAGTGGATGTGCTCGTACAGTGCCTTAGTGTAGGATTCAGCAGTTGAACTTTCAGTTCCCGTCTGCATGGGTGTCATGAAGTTTGTCACTTCTGACTTGAGTAGCATGAAGTTGGCTTTGGAGAAGTTTTTTATGGTGGTTTCTTTACTGGGGGGTGGGGGTGGGGGTGGGATGTGGATGTTAAGGGTGATTAGCTTATGGTCAGACCTGACTAACTAGGGGGTGACCATAGGTATGGAGCATTGATTTGCCATGTTGGTAATGACCAGGTCTAGGATATTGGAGCCCCTGGTGGGACTATGTATTAGTTGATCCAGGGCATTGGAATTTATGAATTCCAAGAACCGTTGCGCAAAGGGTGGAATGCACATTGCCTGAGTGAATGACTCCCCCACAGAGAGAGGAGGTAACCAGTGAATTCCCTCTGGGATCTGTACTGTGCCCCTCCTGTTGGCTTCTATTTTTTGGGCCTCCAAACGGATTACTGATTCCTGGTTAAAGTTTACTGATGACTGTAAGTTTGGTATGGTTGTCCATTCCCTTTGGACGCATATACCTGCTGAAAAGGACTAACTAACTAAAATGTATTACTGGTGCTTAGAAAAAGAGCTAAAACTGAATCCCAAGAAGTGTAGCATCAACCCCTTCAAGAAGCAGAAATGCACTGCATTCTACTTCTGAAGTGAACACATCCTATTACCATACAAGTCTGTTATCACAGACCTGGGCACTTGGGTTGGCCATCACTTGGTGACTGTAGTTAGGAAATCCTTTTACATTTTGCAACTAATTGTCAAAGGCATCTCTTCTAAAACAAAGGAAGTAATTATTCACCACTGTATTCTTCCCTAGTCAGACCTGTTATGAAATGTATTGCACCCCTTTGCTTGTATTTGGCCAGGCATATTAAAAAAAAAAGTGACTGATAAGAGGTCACTTGTGTCTGACATACAAGACATCCTTTTGCAAGCTGTCTAGGGATCTAAACAACTTTGCAAATCAACAGAATGGTTTGGAGGGACAAGTATATTTCCCGGAGGATACTGCTGTTCTGGAACAGATTCCCTCTCCATGTAATACAAAGTTTATCCCTGTCCATATTCAAGCACAACTTGGATTGATGGATGGGAAACAGAAAACTTACCCCAGGACTGCCCCCTGTCTTATTAATGGACAGAGACCACTCCTAAATACTTTCATCCATGCATGGGTCCCCTCAAATTATCTATGGTATGATCTCAGTTCTCATTATGGGTAATCAGCCGTGGAATGGGTAAGGCCAATCTTTAACCAAATGGGATAGGTTAATTTGAGCACAAAAAAAATAAAATAAATCGACTAGCCTTAAAATGGACCACAAGGGCAACTAACCTAGTATTTAACCTTTGCACCTATTAAAAAAATAGAGATTCCTAACAGAAAGATATCTGGTCTCAAGAACCTTAGCTACCAGGAGAGTCTGGAGTATTTTTGTCCTTGTACTCAGTATTATACAAAATTCTGAGGGAAAACCTACTCCTAGTTTACTGTACCCTTAGAAAGCCAGTTCTTCTTGACTTCTTTCTCTTGATAAAAATCAGTGTGCAGGCAATACCAGAGCCAGGCATCTCAGCCTGCATGGAATAAATAAAACTAAATTGAGATGTTCATCACCATGTGCATCTCCTGGCTCCGGAACAGACTCCCCTAGATCTCAAGCAATTTTATTTTCAACCTTCAAATGAAGATTGGATAGAGCTCTATGGATGCCCTTTAATTTATCCCTGGACTTGATAGAAACTGCCCTTCTTGCAAAAGGTGGCAGAGGCTGCTGATGAGTTTTAGCAAGGCATGCATGGTCTCTAGTTAAACATAGGTTGTACATCCTGTGATCCATTACAGAGTCTTACTCCAAGAGAGTGGATCAGCTTCATGATCTTTGTTTGGCATGTTCTACACAGTCATGCAGTAAAACTAGTAGCTTTGGCATATTAAATGTTATTCTCTTCAAGAAGTCCTCTTTGCCAAAGGAAGGAAAGTCAGTGGAGACCAATTTTTAGATATCATAGGCTTTAATAATTTCATAAAGACAAAGTTCAGTATGCATACAGTACTTCCTTGAAGTAGGATACACTTATGAAAACCATGCATGCAGGTAAGGGAATGCTTATCTTTATATACCCCTTCTCATAGTTCACTTGCAGTTTCTAAACGTTCTTGCAGTGCATTGTCAAGGAGTGTTCAGCTCCTTGCCATTTGGTCCTTTGCAATCAGAGTGCTCAGTAAATGAAGTATTTTTGTACCTTAAATTTAAGGAAGTTTGAATTTATCCTTAGTTCAATGATAGACTGATTCAGTCCATATCTCTTCAGAAATTATATCTTCTAGTTAAACTCTTGAATGCTTTCAAAATCTGAGCATTGCCATTAGCATTCAGAATTGAAATATATTCCACTCCACTATCAAGAGTTTCTTAGGGGCTGTTCTGAATACAAGATAACATTAACCAGGCACTACAAACCTCTAATATATAATTTTTTTCATCTCTGAATGGAAATTGCTTACTTGCAGGGACATAAGACTGTGGGCTTCATATCCTCCTTTATCCTTGTGACAGTGGTACCTCCATAATCTTTGGAATCACATTTCACAATCTTTCCTGTATTACCAACCATAGTGAAGGAAGTTTAAGTGATGACATAAGCAGCAGACCTGTACTTCCTTGTAAATCACTTGCTGTCAGAGTGAAAACTAGACCATTGTCCATTGTTTTGGAGAGTGTCTCCTTTCTGTAGTATTGTGTGACTGTGAAGTTGAAGTATATAAGTTCAGGAGGATGCAGAATTGGCCATCCACCCCACACACAGTCGGAACGGTTTTCATTGTGTTACTGCAGGAAGCACTGTCTACAGAAAAGAAAGGAAAAACAAATCATTTTTGTACATTAGAACAAAGTTTGCCACAGTATTTCAGTAAGTTGTGGTCACAACTAGGTTCTAGGCAATCTGTTTTTAATCTTACACAATGGAAGCAACACAGCCATCAGTTAAGGTGCTACCCTGCCACTGATTGTAGAGCAGAACCTCACAATATATTTGGGTAGCTCATATCCAGAACCTGAAGGTTAAAGGTCTGTAGTCTCTATCCTAAAAGAACAAGAGATAAGCCGTAAGGACATTTTGGTGATCCAGCTTGCCACAGACATCTTCAGGTCAGTCCCGAGACCAGAAACTCTGTAAGATGTCACACAATGTGATAGTAAAGTGGTATAAATGAAATAGGGAATTACCAAGTCTTGTGCCTTCATATAAAATAACCTTGATTATTTGGAAGCAGGTGGTTTATTTGAATTTGTCATTTCTGGCCATTTACATTCTGAGACACTCTAAAGTGAAAAATATCAATATTCCAAGAATGAAAACTGAACAGAGACTTTCCCATGAAACAGGGTAAAGGAGCCACTGAAAACTGGGTGGAATTGCATCCAACCTGACTCGCCAAAGTGTTCTGTTTAACTCCCCATGTTCCACAGTTAGGCAAAGGTGACGTTGCCTTTTTCATCATTTGGGGTTAGGATCTAAATGTATGTATTTCCTTTGGTCCTTGTAATTGTAATTTGCAGATGTGTGCATTTCCTCCGGTCCTAACTGTTACTATGGAAAAATGAGGGGGGAAAATCAAGATCTTGTTCTTTTAGAGTTCCATGCTGTCTGAGCCGCTGTGTGCCTTTTGATTGAGTGGTTAAGGATTTCTGAGCTCCTTTAGCAGTCTTCAAGAGCATGTCTTGGTATTACATCTTTGTATGCCATTTACAGGACAGACACACACATGAGTGGTTAAGGATTTCTCCGCTCCTTTAGCAGTCTTAAAGAGCATGTCTTGGTATTACATCTTTGTATGCCATTTACAGGACACACACACACACACAGAAAAAAAAAAAGAGAGAAAGCAAGTGATTCTGTGTCTTGTAGAACTATGCTCCCACTAGCAGCCACAGAAAGAGATTTAGGGACAAGTGTTTTGTATCTGTGCATTGGAACTGGGCTCTGTGCAACAACCACAGGGCGAGTGTTCAGCCATGTACCCCTAGTGATGTCTCATTGCTGAAAAATATCAGGTGCCTATCTCCAAATGTTTCTCATTTATACGTTGATCTTTAGTGGTGATCTTATTACAGGATCATCATGAATATACTCAAAGTACAGTTATGTGAGTGTACTCACAACAGGAGATGTTATGAATGATAGGAGCATTGCTGTATAAAATTTTAATAGGGTATTATTAAATGTAGATGCCAATCGTGTGGTCATATCTTTACTATTTGGTCAGCCCTATATTAAGACACCATGGCTGCAATCTTGTACCATTGTCTTAAGGGGAATACCCACTGATGGAGCAAACATATTCCCTACTCTATTCTCTTTGACACCCAAGAAGAGGCAAATAGATGTCATACCAGCAGGTATTCTTGAGAAAGCCTAAATCGGCCTTAAAAGCTTGAAACAAAATAAGCAAAAGTACAATTTGAAGTTTTATCTATAACACAAGTTAGTTAACATGTCACATTACTGAGCATGCTTTCAGTTAACCACAAAAAAAGATGACTCAGAGTCACAGCATGTATGGATAAAATGTAATGTAATGAAACACACAGAAACATGTAAAAAAAAAAAAAAAAAAAAAAAGATAACTAGGTACACACCATGATTATTCAACTGTTCACATGCAGACTCACATGAATGCATCCTGCCTGCAACAATAGTGCTACTGTTAATGAAGTTCTCAACATTATCCAGTCGTATCTGTAGGATTTCTTAATTGTATTCTCAGATTCCAGCAGTAGGTTTATAACATGCTTTGCAGGACGGCCACAGCAGCTCTTACTCTACATCTTGGTTGGACATGTAATTTAACTCTATCACGTTCAGAATATATTAATAAATGTCCAGACAAGAGCCTCACAAATTCTTTGAACAAATATATTTTTTACCAGATTGGTAGCCGTTGGTGTAGAGGATCTGAACATCTCAGAAGTTTTACTGTATTAGACAAAGCAAAAATAAGACAGTTAGGTAACTACTTGGAAACAATATGTCTTTTGTAACTGAATGAATTTCCTTTCATGTTTTAAAGCTCAGGCTGTGTAATAGGTTTAGTTATCTTCAGCTAATATTTTAGTTGGACGTAATACATAAGTAATGTGTATAAGTTGTTCTGTTTTATTTTGCTTAACAAAAACAAGACAGCTGCAAAAATTGGTTTAAAAGGCATAAAAGAGATAGGTCCTTTACACCCTGTTTCTGTAGAAAACCTGAACATGGGTGTTTATGGATTGTGGCTTTGCATGCAGAAATCTTTCTAGCTTAGATAACTGCAGTTAAAAACAATGTTTTTCAATTAATATATTTAATGTCTGAGGTACTAATAGACTTAAAAGTGGAACAGTTAGATTCTCATTCCCAAAGTTAGTATGAGGTAGATGGAACCAAGGGCCTGACTTCAAAAGACTTGTTCTCTGTGTATAATTGACTTAACTCTGGTGTAAGCCTGCCCTGATGCCACAAGACTTGCTTTTGGTGCAAGTTGACAGTCCATCGTACCTTGTAGAGGATTCTGTTCAGATATTGTTTTGCTACAAGCTGGGGGAAAAGCAGCATACAACTGCAATGGCTCAAATGTACCGTAACCATTTTACAACTATCTAACTTCTGTTGACTGTCTTTCCTTCTTGTGTATAAATGATTGCATCTTCAAAATAGTTTAACATATTCTTATGAAAGTTTTAAGGAAGCTTACTAAGAAAGCAACATAAATTATATTTAGAGTCTGTTCCTAGCCTCAAATGCAGATCTTTACATCTTGAATTTTAATTGGGGGGTATTTGCCATTTTTATGCAGAAACATATAAAAAGAGAATAAACAATAACTTTTATACAGAGATATGTGCAATTTTTAGGCCTGAACTCAGCATGCTATATGATTATGTTTTGATAGTTTTTATATTTGTTTCTCTGAGGAAACCGATTACTATAACTTTATTTTAAGTGATTGTTTTTAAAGTGCTGTAATTTGTCAGCTTCATATGGTCATCTTGGCTTGAATTTGACTCTGCCTACAAATGTCAGTATTTCTATATTGCCATTATATTTTTAACAGCTGTAGTAATTGGTTGTTTTGGACCATTTCTAGCTCTTTTGAAGTTCCCTGTTTAAAATCCGCCTCTGGGGGTTTTTCTGGCTATACTGCTCAGACAAGCTCCTCGTGGTCCTGCAGAGTGGTCCTAGCTACAGAGAACTCAGAAAAGCGATTACTTTCTGGATTTAAGTATCTTTGCAGTTTTTTTTACTTGAAATTGTTTCTCTAGCTTACCCTAAACAAGCTTAAACTGTTTTTAGCTGTTTGCTGCATTATTTCAATATCTGCTTTAAAGTTACTTTTTAGTCGAATTTGATCGAAAGTTTGTTTAATTTAACTGTTGGGGCTGCCCACTAAAGTGTGCTAGCCTCTGTAACTGATTTATTACTGTTTCTGCATTTTCTGTGTGTTTCTATCTAAAAACAAAAAAATAATCCTTGTTTTCCCACCTCTCCTCGACTAGTTTAGACCAGTTTACAGGCATTGCTGTATTCTGGCCTGTGGTGTAGTTCCTGTGTTGTCCATTACCTTACTTGGATAGAAGGAAGTTTCTTTGCTCACCAGTAGGAGTGGGGAGCCTTGAGCAGCCTACCTGTCCCTGTAGGAAGAGACCTCAGCACAAGAGCTGTAGTAATTGGTTGTTTTGGACCATTTCTAGCTCTTTTGAAGTTCCCTGTTTAAAATCCGCCTCTGGGCGTTTTTGCACGGTTGTGCGCATAGTGCAGCGCCAGTTAAACAAGGTTAAACTTCTTCTGGCTCCGCCAAGTCTGCTCTTCAAATTTTCCCTTAAGGAAGCTCTACTCTTAGTATAATCAGACTACTCGCTATATTATAAGCCTAGCACTTGTTCTCAAAACTTCTCTACTAAGTAAGCACTCTCATACTAAGTAAGCACTACATCCATCTACCACCCCTGTGAATATCCACTTCCCTTAAAGACACAGCACTCCCTTATACTATTCTAGCATGTCGAGTGGTAGATTACTGGTGTCCTCTCCAGTTCAGCTGGTTAATCTGGGTATCTTGAGACAATACCAAGAAAAAGCGATATTCTGCTGACCAAACTCCACAAACAAACTGAAAGTGGAAAACATTGTAGGCTGAAAACACCTTCAAGTTTATTTAAAACACAAAGTATTGCACCAAGCACAAAACAAATAAAATGAACGCCTTCACAATATAAGCATTTTCGTCCTGAATGGACTTCATCAGATCTGATGAATTCCATTCAGGACGAAAACGCTTATATTGTGAAGGCGTTCATTTTATTTGTTTTGTGCTTGGTGCAATACTTTGTGTTTTAAATAAACTTGAAGGTGTTTTCAGCCTACAACGTTTTCCACTTTCAGTTTGTTTGTGGTATCTTGAGACAATGCTACAATTGTCTCATGTACACAGACAACCCTCTCCTCCTCCTAACAAACACAAATACATGTGAGAGATGCAACTATATAGCCAAACTGGAGGCTGAACTCTCTCAACTGAGGGCTGGCATGACCAGACAGGAGGAGATGGTAACCACACACACAACAAACCCAGTCCCACATAGACCTACCACAACTGCAAACCAAACACATAAAAACACAAAGACATACTCGGAGGCTCTAATAAAAAACTTACCAAAACAACAGAGGCTCCCAAAGCAGACATCCAAAAATCCACCACCTCAAAACAAAACACATGCAACACATACTTCAGTAAATCAGTGTGTCAATCAATCACAGCCCTTAAGGCCAAACACCATGCCTGATACACTAGTAATAGGTGACTCTAGTCAGACACACTGATGTCCCGCTTACCAGGCTGAACAAGGAGTGGGTGACTGTGAGCTGCCTGTCGGGAGCTAGGATCCGCCACATAACAGACGCACTCAGGTCACTCCAAAGCAAGTACAAATATGACTCCGTCATTGTCCATGCTGGCGTGAATGACCTGAGACGTACCTCCCTGGACTACATGAAAAAAGACATAGAGGAGCTCTCTGATTATGTAGCCCAGGCTGGTATGACCCTGGCCCTGAGCAACATCTTGCCCTCACCAAGAATGATGCCACAATACAAAGACAAGATGATCAGCTTTAATAATTGGCTCAAGTACTGGTGTCATTCTAAGGGGATCCAGTGTCTGACTGCCTGGGGATGACATGTTGGACAAGCCATGCTGCTTCGCAAGGGACGGCTTGCACCTGTCACCACTGGGCTTCCGGATATTGGCAAAGGCTCTTGCCACCCCCATAGTGCCTTTTTTAGGCAATGCTCAAGAGACAAACCCACCTCCTTAGAAAAAAAAATGGAAAAAAACTAAGGGTAATGCTGCTCAACGTCAGAAGTCTAAATCTCAAGATGCAGGCACTCGATACACTCCTCAGTATGGAGAACATCAACGTCTGTGCAGTAACTGAAACCTGGTTCCCCAGCGCTACCAGGCTATATCTCGTATCATGTTTTTCGGCCCCAAAACCCGGGCCGAACCACAAATGGAGGGGGAGTGTCCATATTTATCAAGGACACCCACACCTCCAGGTTAGTAGCAACACATGAAGCATCAGAGACCATACAGGTGCAACTAACCATAGGCAAAACTGCTATATAACTGGTAGCATGTTACAGATCACCCTCCCAATCTCAGGAACCCCACTCAACCTTCCTGAAGACATTGGAGGATATGAATGTATCACAAAATACCATCATACTGGGAGACTTCAACTACCCAAACATAGATTGGGTACATTATTCTAGCCCTAACACTCTAGCCCAAAGGTTCCTGGAATTCATAAATTCAAATGCACTGGAACAACTAGTCACCTCTCCCACTAGGAGAGATAATATACTAGACCTGATCATCACAAACATGTGGACAAAATGCTCCACACCGGAGGTATACCCCTCACTAGTGAGATCTGACCACAAACTAATCACCCTGGATATAAATATCCCACCTCCACCCCCAGCACAAAAGACCACAGTGAAAAACTTCTCAAAAGCAGACTTCACTCTTCTTAAGACTGAGATGGTATCCTTTAAGCCCACTGGGCCAGTGGATACCACATCCCACAATGCCGAATCCTTCACAAATGCTTTCTATGGACATCTCCAAAAATGCATGGATCATGCAATCCCAAATAAATCCAAGTCCCTCTCCACCAAAGGCAAGCGTCCTGTCTGGTGGACCTCAGCCATTAACAAATTGTATAACAAAAGAAGGAAGCCACTGCACGACAGAGCAAAATTCCATAAAGGGAAGACATCTCTGATCAACACTAGCAGAAAACTACGTTCTCTTATAAAAACATCCAAGGCCAACTTTGAGAGAAAAATCGCTAAGGACACTAAAGATAACCACAAAGCCTTCTTCAGCTGTGTTAGAAACCTGGGTGGAAACCCACAGATATGCTCAGAGTTAGTTCACAACAACAAAAAATACACTGAACCCACAGATATTGCCAACATTCTGGCTGACAGGTTCAGTGCAAATTTCTCCCCTCCCTCACCCCCAAAAGAAGAAATACTTATCCCAGCTGAATGTAATCTCCCTGTCATCTCAGATGTTCAAGTGAGAGCCGCCCTCAACAAAGCTAAAAACACAGCGTCAATGGGACCTGATGGTATCCCGGGTTACGTGCTACATGAACTCCAAGAGGAGCTAAATCCGCACATAAAAATGCTATTTAACCTTAGCCTTACTACAGGATATGTACCTGAACACTGGCGTACAGCAACAGTGGTCCCACTCCACAAAGGGGGTACCTCTACAGACCCTGGGAACTACCGCCCCATAAGCTTAACCAGCCTAGTTTGCAAAGCTATGGAAAGAATCATCATGGAACTCATAAACAGAGACATTGGGGACCTACAGACACTTGACCCCACCCAGTTCGGCTTTGTGAAAGGCAGAGCCTTCCTTTTGAACCTGGTTGACTTTTTCGAAACAGTCGCTAGAGCCATTGACGAGGGCAAAGCAGTCCATACAGCCTACCTGGACTTGGCTAAGGCCTTCGACACAATACCCCACTCAGGCATCATAGATAAGCTCAACAGCTTAAACGTAAACCCTTATGTCACTAGATGGGTTGCAAACTGGCTAAAGGACAGAACCCATAAGGTTAAAATCGCTGGAGCAATGTCAGACTCAAAGCCAGTCACAAGTGGTGTCCCACAGGGATCTGTCCTGGGACCCCTCTTGTTCGGCATTTATTTCTCAGATGTTAAAGCAAACATGGGAGGGTTGTGGCTGACAAAGTTCACAGATGACTGCAAATTAGGCGCCATAGTTGATACACCAGCGGACACATACATCCCACAAAAAGGCCTCACAGAAACGGACAACTGGTGACGGAGTCATGGCCTTAAACTAAATGCCAAAAAATGTATAGTCATCCCCTTTGGGAAAAACAAAGTACCCACAAATTATTACATAGACAGCAACCCACTGAGTACGGAAAAAGTAATCAGAGACCTAGGGACCCAAGTCAACAGCAACCTCTCATTTGACACCCACGTTGCCAAAGTGGTTAGAAAAACATTCTACCTTGCACACCTTATCATGAAGGGATTCACATCCAGATCCAAGGATGTCATTGTACCCCTATACTCCTCCCTCATCAGACCCATGATTGAATATAATGCCCCATTTGGTATGTACCTCACCCGGCATTTGCAACAGCTAGAGAGACCACAAAAGTACCTCACCAAGAGGATCAAGGGTCTCCAACATATGTCTTATTCTGCCAGACTAAAGAAACTCCAGCTCTATTCAGTAGCATACCACCTGCTCAGAGGTGATCTCTGCCTGACGTACAAGGCCATGTCCAATCAGGAACTGATGGACATGCTCCACCTCAAAAAATCCAAATCCATCAGAACCACGAGAGCTAAAGACTTAAACCTCGGTACAAGTATGAATAGGACATGCTGGAGGGATAGATTCATAACCCAGAGGCTTCCCATGCTCTGGAACAAGATCCCAGTTCATGTGAGACAGAGCCCCTCACTGACTCTCTTCAAGAGAAATCTTGATGAGTGGATGGGAGATCGTAAGTTTACCCCGGGGGTCACATCTGTGTCACTACTAGACAGGGGCACAGTAAACTAATTCTGTTATATAAGGGGACCTTCACTGTGTCACTACTAGACAGAGGCACAGTATTCTAAATCTATTCTGTGCATTTTTGTACCATTTCATGGGGTGGCGAAAGCCACATCACTATGGCTAGGCTTACAAATGCCCCAGGGCAGATAGCCTAGTACTAAACTATGAAACTATGAAACACCTTCACGGTGAGACATCCTAACAATCAACCTTATTTAGCATGCTGCATGAGCTAACAACTATTGGAGAAAGCAGACAACACAAATATGTGCATGTCTATCAGAACAAGTAAAACATGCATGTTTAAAGTAGAAACATATCACATTTTCTGGAAGAAAAAAAGCATTTTAGTTCCAATTTCAAAAGAAGACATTAATGATATAATTCAGATATAATTGCAAAAAACTAGCAGTTAGATGACTGTATAGAGCTACTGGTAAACTAACAATTGAATTCCTTATCTCCAAAGCCATTTCAATATTCTAACACCTTTGTAGGAATACTAGAGCATGACTGTTAACTACATACTGTATTTTGATGATGCCAGGTGTAAAGATATGTCCAACTTCATATTCAGTGTATTTCGTTGTTTATTAGCATAATCTGGGAGGGGATGGTCATACATCCAGTGACCAAAAACTTCCCTATTCAGAAGAAATGTGAAAGTTATTTTGCTTTTGTTGTAATAAAGCAAGAATATATTGACATGTGGTGTAGTTCCTGTTCTATGCAGAAGTTGTATACCTTCCCCTATTAATAACATGTACAATGCGACAAACTGCAATAGTGAGTGCAAACATGGATTAGGTTCTTTACAACTAAGTTCATCACTTCCATATTTTGATCTTTAATCACTGTTTTCCATAGGAATCGCTGCTTGTGCAGTTCGTAAGGGTGCTCCAGCAGTGATTCATAGGTTCATAGGTTCATACTAGGCTATCTGCCCTAGGGCATTTATAAGCCTAGCCAGAATGCGTTTGGCTTTCGCCACCCATTTTAAATTTATTTTGTTATGCCCTTTTTCGAGGTTAGTATACTGTGCCTCTGTCTAACAGTGACACAGAAGTGATACCCGGGGTAAACCTACGATCTCCCATCCACTCATCAAGATTCCTCTTGAAGAGAGTCAATGAGGGACTCTGCCTAACCTGGACTGGGATTTTATTCCAGAGTGAAGGGAGCCTCTGGGTTATGAATCTGTCCCTCCACCATGTCCTATTTATTTCAGTGTTGAGGTTCAAGTCTCTCGAGCGCATAGCTCAATGGGATTTGGATTTTCTGAGGTGCAGCATGTCCATTAATTCCGGGTTGGACATGGCTTTATACGTCAGGCACAGATCGCCTCTGAACAGGCGGTATGCCACTGAGTAGAGCTGGAGTTTCTTTAACCGGGCAGCATATGGCATCTGTTTGAGCCCTTTGATCCTCTTGGTGAGGTACTTTTGGGTCTTTCCAGTTGCTGCAGGTGTCTGGTAAGGTACATCCCAAAGGGCATTGTACTCAATTATGGGCCTGATGAGGGATGAGTAAAGAGGCACGATGACCTCCCCTGATCTAGATGTGAATCCCTTCATGATTAGGTGGGCTATATAAAATGTTTTTCTAACCACTTTGGCCACGTGGTTATCAAATGAGAGATTGCTATCAACTTGGGTCCCCAGGTCCCTAATTACTTCTTCTGTACTTAATGGATTACCACCTATGTGGTAATTTGTGGGCACTTTGTTTTTGCCAAAGGGATGACTATACACTTTTTGGCATTTAGCTTGAGGCCATGGCTCTGGCACCAGTTGTCTGTTTCTATGAGGCCCTTTTGGAGGATGCTTGTGTCAGCTGGAGAGTCGATTATGGCGCCCAGTTTGCAGTCGTCTGTGAACTTGGTCAGCCACAGTCCTTCCGTGTTGGCCTGTACCTCCGAGAAATATATACCGAACAAGAGAGGTCCCAGGACTGAGCCTTGTGGGACACCACTTGTAACTGGTTTGGAGTCTGACATGGCTCCAGCAATTCTAACCATGTGGGTTCTGTCCTTGAGCCGGTTTGCAATCCATCTAGTGACATAGGGGTTTATATTTAAGCTGGTGAGCTTATCTATAATGCCCGAGTGGGGTATTGTATCGAAGGCTTTTGCGAGGTCCAGGTAGGCTGTATGGACCACCTTCCCCTCGTCAATGGCCTTGGTGACAGTTTCAAAGAAATCAACCAGGTTTAAGAGGCAGGATCTGCCCTTAACAAAGCCGAACTGGGTAGGATCCAGTGTCTGTAGGTCCTCAATATCTTTATTTATGAGGTCCATGATGATTCCTTTTTTTTTTTTTTCTATTTCTTCTGTAGTGGGTTTGTGTGACCATGGAGTTGGTATACATAGATTGGTGTGTGGAGGGGGGTGGTCTGGTTGAGTTCCATAAGGGTTGAATTTGGCAAGTTGTAAAGATATAACGTATTTTTATTATCATTGGACAAAAACACAAACTAGTTTGTAGATGTTCTTCAGGTCATCACTGTTGCAGTTTTTGTTTACTAATAAAAAATATCCTGCTAAGGATACCATACATCCTTCCTCTTGTACCATACATACAGAACCTATGCATGAGACAATGTACTGGAAAATAGGGGGCATATGGACATGAAGTTCCTCAGAACTTTCATGAGTTCAGTTTGTGAAGAAAGACTACATCTCTTACCTTGGTCTGTCAGCCACACAGTCTGTGTAAGGTTCCAGTCCTGGGCAGATAAGTATCCCCATTATGCACCCTTCCTGACTCACTTCTTTTTGACTATTATATCATGTCATCCAGGGGAGAGAGAGAAAAATATGTGACTATGTGTGGTAGATTCCTATAAGGATAGTTATACAACATGCTCATCATACCACTGTAGACAGCCCTCATCAGGCCTATCATATAATATAATGCCACTTTTGGTATGTACCTGACCAGACACATGCAGCAACTGGAATGTCCACAAAGGTTCCTTATAAAAAAGAATACAGGAACTAAACATAATGTCCTGCACTAATTTCCTCAAAGCTCTGTCTCTTTACTTGATGTCATACAGACTTCTGAGATATGATCTTTGCCTGGCATACAAGGCATCCATGGACCCTGTTTCAATGAATGTTTTGCACATCTGCAAAACAGAACTGCTAATAAAAGACCTACATTTTGTTTCCAATACAAGTAGGACATGTTAGAGAGATAGATGTTTCTCAGAGGATTTCCATTCTCTGAGATAGCCTCCCCATCCATGTGAAGCAGAGTTCCTCTCTATCCCTATTTAAGCATAACTTGGACCAATGGATGGATAATAGAAAACTGACTTCTGGTCTGCCTCCTATATTTGTGATGGACAGAGGTAGTAAGTAATTAAATCACCCCTATAAATCAAATATAAATCAAATTTGTGTGTCACATTTGAGTTGCTCAGCTAGGCTTTTAAGGGCCCTAGTTTTAACAATATTGAAACAGTTATTCCCTCAGGGGATCATAGAATCAGTTCCCCATCACAAAAAAAATGGCAGGGGTTTTATTCCAGGTTTTTCCTTGTACCAAGAAAAGAGGGCACATTGAGACCCATTTTAGACTTATCCATTCTAAACACTTTCATAAGAATCCCAAAATTCATATGTTCTCTCTCCAAACCCTACTTCCTATGATTTGTTCTCAAACTTATCTGTTTACTTTGAATGTAAAGGATGTCTATCCTTGCATTCCTATTCACCCTACCACAGAAAATTCTTAATGTTCTGTGCTTTATCATTTCATTTTCAATTTTCAGCTTTGCCAGTTGGTCTGTTTACAAGTCCAAGAATAATCATAAAATGCCTGCCCCTGTGGTAGCATTGTGAAAACTCCAAAGTATCCATATCTTACCATCTGAAGTTGCTAATCTTCTTCCATTCCTCACTGATGGGTACAGTTCCGAACCCTTGGAACCAAGTCGGCCAAATGCCAAGCTAGCGTACACCAAACTCTCGAGCCACGCTACTACCCACAATGCCCTTCATCCCATACCCCTGATCTGATTTGCCCCGCAGCCATATAGCAGCATTTTCACCGAGCTCTCCAGCTAAGTAGTTTTGAATTATTCAAACTTGTATTTCTTCCAAAAATTTTTCTTATAGTGTCTTCTTATAGTCTAGCTCTACCCACAGGTATTCCTTTTCTTACCATTGTTGTTGTTGGTATTTTCTTGCCTTTTTCTTTACTTTTACCTCCCTCGTGGTAACTCTTCATACCATTGCTGGTAGTCTGGCTCCTTTTCTCCTTCCTTTCTCTGTTTGAGCAAGTGTTAGTATGTCTGAGAAAAAGGGTACTTCAGGTTTTAAACATTGCACTTCATGCAGTGGCAAATTACCTAACAATGACTTGCATTTTAAACGTGTTTATTGTTTGGGTGTCTCGCATTTTTCTGCGACTCCCCCATGTGATATTTCTGCGAGTTTTAGTCAATAGATATTGAATGAACGGCGCAACAAGTTGATTTTGAAAGGATTGCTTTCCTCTCCGTTCTCTGAGGCTATTTCTGTGGAGGTCTCAACCCCTCCAGCCAAGGATAAGAAGCGCCCTCGCTCAGACCCTTCTTCACCAGCTGGTGATAGGGGCAAAAATCATCGATCTAAGACTGGTAGATCTTCCTCTGAACATCGACTCGCTGTCTCGGTGTCACCGATTTTGGCACCTAGCACAGTTTCTGGGAAGTCTGAATTGTCGGTGCCGGACTCAGCACCGACTAGTACTGAACCGATGGTTTCTTCCGTTCCGATCAGTCTGGTTCAGGACACTTCGGCACTGACCTCGCCTTTACAGGTTCCGGCTCCAGCGACCTCGGATCTGATCTTGACTATTACCCTGATTGTGACTTTGTCTCTGAGTTACCTCTCCATGACGACTTTACTGTTTACGCAATTCAAATCAGAATCCTCGGCTCCATTGAGTTCATTACCATGGACCAGATATTTGTCTTCTGTGGACCCGTTTGCCGGGCAATGCTACAGTCCTTTTCTGGACTGGTCTGAATCCCCTTCTGGGATATCGATTAGGTCTGCCAGGAGAGTGTCTGACATAGACATTGTTCGTCTCGTGGACCAGGTATTGACTGCAAGAGGAAACTCCAGACCCTGTTCCGCTCTGGGTGTTGGGATTATTCCTCCTTCAACTCCTTCGTATTCTCCTGAGGGGGATCTTTCGGTCCCAAGGCCGCTTTGCCCATTGCTTTCAACGGGACCCCTTCCTTCGGCACCGACTGCTTTGATGCCTGAAGCATCTAAGTCCTGGTGGGCTTCAGTTCCAGTGACAGCTCACCTTACTCAACCCCTTGCTTCGGGGGTGGAATATTCGGTTCCGGCCCCGGTGACCTTCTCGGTTCCCATCTCGGATCCAAGAGTTATTTTCTCAAATGTCAGTCTTGGAGGTGGGCCATTCAGAGCGGGGTGTGACCCCAGTTCCGATTCAGTCCTCTTTGGTTCCGGGCTCCCATCCCTCTTTGGGTGGGCCTGCCTTCCGGATTATGGAGAGGGCGCTGGCGGCTAACAATCCTCCTCCTTCAGCTTCGCCTTTGGCTCCCCCTTTTACTCAGCCATCATCAGCCCTTTGCAGGGGACCACTAATCCAAAGCACCCCCCTTTCTGAGGCTTCTTTGGACATTCCCATCGAAGAACCCCCTCAGAAGTGGGTGTGCAAAAGAAAACACATGGACTCACCTGAAGAGTCCCTTACTGAGGATACAGATTACGATGATGGGGAAGGTTCTCCTAGATCACCCCCTGACGATGTTTCCTTTGGGGGCATCTTGGAGATTTTGAGTCAGCAGGGTGACTGGAAATCTTCCACCCCTTCTCCGGAGGAATCCGTATGCTTACAAGCTTTCCTTTCCCGGCCCACTACGCCTGGGTGACCCCTCCTGCAGATGAGTTGATCAAATTCATCGTGCAGTGAGCATGGAAGAGTTCAGATTCAGTCGAAGCTATCCTCAGGAGATCAAAGTACTTTCTCCTCCAGAAGATCAACCCCATTGGTCAAAAGGCTTGCCAGTAGACACTGTGGTGGTGGCAGCAGCCACAAAGAAGGATTTGCAGAAGAGATTCCGGCTGTTCATCTGCCCAACAGGGAGTCCCGGGCGGTGGACAGGCTAGGGAAGTGAGTCTTTGCTGCAGCGACCTTTGCTGTGCATTTGCTGAATTTCTTGGCACACTTTACGAGACTCCAGAGAGACCTTATTTCTGAACTCTCTGGTAGCCTCACGGGTCAAGTGTCAGATGGAGCACGTGACAAAGTGGCCTCCCAACTTGCCACCTTTGAAGCGATTTCAAATTCCTCCATGAGCTTGCTCTCCCACGTAACCAAAGGATCAGCTAGAGCAGCAGGTGCTGGCGTGGTTGTTCGACGTCATGCCTGGATGCACATTTCTGACCTGTCGGATTCCTTCAAGTCTTCTTTTTTGAATGCCCCTATTGAGCCCTCCACGCTCTTTGGTTCTAAGATCAAGGATACTTTGGCCAGGTGCGAGCAGGATGGAAAGACCTTGTCTACTGTGGGCCTGCGCTTCTCCAAACCTCAGCGTTCCTTCTCCAGGAATCAGAGGAGTGGAAAGTTGTGGCACAAGATGTTGCAAGGTTTCTTTCATGATGCATGTGGCAAGGCCTCCTCCAGAGGCAGAGGAGGGTCTGATGGTGGAAGACGTCCCTTTTGGGGCAGAGGGGGTTACCAGAATCAAGGATCTGGAGATTCTTTCTCCGGTAGGCCCTATCAGCGCTCCTGAACCATTGCCCGATTGCTTTCCTCTGGAAGCAGTCGGGTGCATTTCTCTCTGCACCAAGCAGCCTGGTCCTCCATTACCGATGATCTATGGGTGCAGAGAATTATCAGCAAAAGCTATCACATTCCCCTCAAATCCTTTCCAAGACCTCAATTCTCCCTTCCCCATGTCCACCCAGTCAAAGGGAGAAGGCAGCTTCCAAAAATAAGAAGCGTCTTCTTCTAAAGCGAGTCATCCAAAAGGTCCCCCCAGATCAATGCAGATTAGGGTTCTACTCCAGACTCTTTTTGGTGCCAAAAAAGATGGGGGACTGGAGGCCCATTCTGGATCTCAGTTGTTTGAATGAGTCAGTTATACAGACCAAGTTCTGCATGGTCACTATTCAATCCATCCTTCCATGCCTTCGGGAGGGTATGTGGATTTGCTCTCTAGATCTCCAGGATGCATATTACCACATTGAAATGGACAAATGCTCCAGGAGGCTTTTGCGTTTCCGGCTAGGAGCCAATCATTTTCAATTCAGAGCCCTGCCTTTCGGTCTATCGACAGCCCCAGAGTGTTCACGAAATGTCTAGCAGTGGTGACAGCTCACTTGAGACTGCACAGATTCCAGGTGTTTCCTTATCGGGATGATTGGCTTCTCTCCGCCCCCACCGAGCGTCTACTGACCAGGGCCCTGCGCCACACTCTGTCTCTGGCGGAGTCTCTGGGTATTACTATCAACTGGGAAAAATCAAACCTTCAGCCCTCACAACAATTGGAATTCATAGGGGCTATGTTCAACACTCAGCTTGGTCTAATATCTCTTCCTCATCACAGGCTCTTAAGACTGAGAACACAAGTGCAAGTGATTCACGACCGCAGGAAAGTGTCTGCAAGGGAAGTTCTGGGTTCCATGGCGGCAGCCATTCCCATTGTTCTGTTGGCCCGTTTTCATATGCACCTGTTACAGTGGCTTCCTCAAACTCAATGAATACACAATCATCATCCCCTGAACGCACTATTCCTCATCACTGATCTTTGCAAGCAGGATCTCCTCTGGTGGATGAGAATGGACGAATATCTTTGGTGTCGCCCCTTTCAACCTCTTCAACCCAGTGCCACAGTGACTATGGACACTTCCCTGATAGGGTGGGGGGCCATTTTCAGGGAAGATCTGTTCAAGGCACATGGTCTCCTCTAGATGTCGACTTACACATCAATGTTCTACAGTTCAGAGCTGTGTTACTGGTGTTACAAGCTCTCCACCCTCTTCTTCCTCTCAGACCGATTGCTATCCAGTCCAACATTTCTGTGGTCTGGTACATCAACAAGTAGGGAGGGATCAGATCTTACCCCCTTTGCCATGAAGCCATGAGAATTTGGCAGTGGGTGATAGCTACCAACTGTTTCCTGATTGCTACACATATCCCAGGGAGTTCCAACGTGATTGTGGACAGGCTGAGCAAATGCATCCTGCTTCCTCACTAACAGTCTGTCAACCCGGAAGTGGCGGAGAAAATTTTCAGCCGCTGGGGCCAGCCTTGCTGCGATCTGTTTGCCTCCCCCTCCAATGTGAAGTGCAGCAGCTACTTTGCACTCTTTCCTCCACAGGGGGAGTCCCCAAGAGATGCTCTGACTCTCAACTGGCCCATGGGTCTCCTGTACACTTATCCTCCCATCCCCTTAATACCCTTGGTCTTAAGGAAAGCTACTCGGTTGAGAAGCAGAATGATTCTCATTGCCCCGTTCTGGCCTCATCAGGTTTGGTTCTCCTTCCTTCAGCCACACCTGCTTTGACCCCCTTGGATTCTAGACTTCTGTCAGGATCTCATCTCTCACCCCCAAGGGTTGTCATCTCCAAATCTGGCCACTCTCAAACTGACAGCTTGGTTGCTCCACTTCCGTTAGTAGTCAGGCTTGAGTCACTTTCTTCTCTGGTACAAAATACTATTTTGGCCTCCCACAAACCTTCTACCAGAAAACTTTATAAAGACAAGTGGAAACGTTTTTCCTTGTGGGCACAAAAGCTGTCTCTGGATCCTGTTTCTGTTTCAGTAGCTACGGTTCTTCAATACCTGACCGAACTTTTCCTTAACGGGGCTTCTGCATCCACGATTAGGGTGCATCTAGCTGCCATCGCTAATTTCCATGATGGTTCAGACGGAATTCCTATTATTTCTTCCCGTCTGTGTAAGACTTTCTTGAAGGGGATTTTTCATTCTAGACCTCCCATTAGGCAACCTGTGGAATCATGGAATCTGTCTAGGGTGCTTCAAACTTTGACTCTACCTCCCTTTGAGCTGGATGCAACCTGTGATGTGATGTTTCTGTCCTGGAAGACCTTGTTTCTGGTGGCGATTACTTCAGCCAGACGTGTATCAGAGCTGCAAGCATTATGCATTAAAAGTCCTTATTTGATTTTCCATAAGGACAGAGTATCACTTCGCACCAATCCCACTTTCTTACCTTAGGTGGTTTTGGAATTCTCTATTAATCAGTCCATTGAGTTGCCCATGTTTTTCCCTAATTATACCAACAAAGGGGAATACTGTCTTCATTCCTTGGATGTTTACAGACAGTTGCGGTTTTATTTGGACAGGACAAAGTCTTTTCGAAAGTCAGATCAGCTTTTTGTTGCCTTTGCGGGCTCTAGAAAGGGATCGGCAGTGTCCGAGGTTACCTTGTCTAAATGGCTTAGGTATTGCATCTCCTTTGTTTATTCTCTGGAGGAGGAATCAGCTCCTGGCTGCATTAAACCTCATTCCACTAGAGCTGTGGCCGCTTCTGTCACCTTTCATGCTAGGGCTTCCATGGATGATGTTTGTGCAGCTGCCACCTGGGCTAAACCCCATACCTTTATCAAGCATTACAAATTGGATCTGATCTCCAGGGGTAAAGCTGCATTTGGCTCTATGGTTCTCCAGAATGTTCTTCCATGAGGGCCACCCAGATTTTGTAGTAGCTAGGGACTTGGTCCCATCAGTAAGGAATGGAAGAAGATTAACAACTTCAGATAAAGAAGTTATGTCTTACCATAATGTTCCATCTGAGTTGTTGATCTTCTTCCATTCATCACACCCTCTCACCTTCCCCCGCAAAAGCTCCTGGTGGATCTTTGGGTCGTTTTGGTGAGTTAGGGTGTTTGAGCAGAGATGGCCTCTGCCTCTGTTTCTGTTTTTTATATATGTTGCTACTGTGGTTCTGCAAACTCGATCTGAGGTATGGGATGAAGGGCATTGTGGGTAGTAGCGTGGCTCGAGAGTTTGGTGTATGCTAGCTTGGCATTTGGCCGACTCGGTTCTGAGGGTTCCCATCAGTGATGAATAGAAAAAGATCAACAACTCAGATGGAACATTATGGTAAGACATCACTTCTTTTTATTTGGACCACCTTTTAGTCTAGTGTAGTCTGTTTCAAAGGAAAAAAAATATTGCAGGACCTACAATTCACTGTAGGCCTTTTTCACCTACATTTTACTCTAAATCTGAAGAAATCCACTTAACAACCTTGTCGGAATCTAGTTTTCCTAGGATGTCACCTGGGCACTTCCTGCATAATGGCCTTTCTTGCTGAGGAAAAAAATCCAGTTTCTGACTTTCTACCTCATATTCCTTTTTATTTTAATTACTGTTGCAATAAATGTTCTGAGAGCCCTGGGTTGATGAAATCAAAAATCCAGATGATTCCTTTTGTCAGACTAACCTGAGAAAGATTTATTGGTACCGCAAGTCAGTTTGGTCACCTTATGACCTTTCAAATTCATCTATTGCCCTTTGAGATCAGCAAGACAGCACTCAACCATGATTGCCTTTTTTTGGACCCTGCTCCCCATCAGAACCTTTACAGTGATGCTTTGGATCTGGCTTGGGATGTGTTTGCAGTGGGCAATAAAGTCTAAGAAGTATGGTCATGACAAGACAGGTGAAAACACATAAATATCCAATATGAAAGCCCTGATCTTTGCCCTACATATCTTTCATTACTTCTGGTTTCCAGGAACCTTACAGGTAGAGGTAGACAATACCACAGCCATGTGGTATATCAGCAAATGGGTGAATAAAATCTTACCAACTCTACAGGTTGTTTAGAAAACAAGCAGAGCTAGGCTACCATGGAGAAACATTTATTGACCAATAAAACAATAAAACAGCGCAGGCATAGAAACAGGGATAAGTATGTTCGACTCATAGAGCCATCATCAGATTCTCCATTACTCCTCCCCTTTAAAGCAAAGAACAACCAATTAAGATTAATCAAGGAAGTCTCCTTTTCATCAAATACTGCATTACTGTCAGTGCTTCTCCTTTTTTGAAGCAAAAAGCAACCAATTAAAATTTAAAATTTATCTAGGATGTCTCCTCACTTTCAACAGTGGTTTCAAGGGAATCATCCCTTTCAATCCAGGGAGCCGATTGGCCTCTACAGGTTAGCCATAATGACTTGGGATATTGTTATTCACTACAACAATTTTTCTTCTAGCAATTTACATCCTACTAGTAGTGACACCAATGGTAGATTGTCTGACCAGATCTAAGGCAGACTCTCACAAATGGAAGCTAAACAGAGAGGTCCTCCTGCAGATTGCCTATCAATGGAGAAAACTCCAGATATATCTTTTTGCCTCCACTTAACAAACAGCTGTGACTGTCCTGCTCCAACGTCATATGCATGGAAGCATGAAAAATAGACTATCAGTCTCATGGAGTAGCAATTCCTTTACACTTTCCCCCCTTTTTCAAAGGTTCTTCTGAAAATCAAGGAGGGTAGACCAAAATGCAACTGGTGGCTCCCTTTTGGTCCTGACAACATTGGTTATCACTTCTTTTTTTCATCTGGCCAAGGATAGTCACCACACGTTACCCCCAAAGAATGGACGTTCTCATGCAGCAAGAGGCTGTCTCAGTCATTTGAACCTATAAACTTTCAGTCTGATAGTTTGGGGGAATAGGCCTCCTTAAAGGTACCTCTTTTCTGAGGATGTACTACAGGAGGCAAGAAACCTACTACAAAAATCTTATATTTCCCAATAGAAAATATTTAATTTCTGGTGCCAAAAAGAGGACAGGACCCTTGTCCTTGTTGAACATTTAGGGACTTGTAGGTGAAGTGAGCTTGCTTGACTATTTCTTAGAAACAGCTCTCAAGAACTGTCAAAGGGCATTGAGATAAACTTTTAGGAAATTAGCCCTGGATAACTGGATATAAATCCCTGTAGGAATGTAATTCCACTTTTAGGGATTTCATTGTAGCTCCATGTTGAATTTAACCACAGCATGTTCTCATCATTACAAGGTGTCTTGGTCATTGCATGCTTCTGACAAAACAAGTTGCCCTTTCTGAGAAATATACACACACATGTAATGGCACTCAGAAATTATATATTTTGAACAAGTATAAGCTGTCCACCTTAATGGAACCAAATATACTACATCATGCCAGGCTGTGACCAATTCAGTGCTAAATTTCTAAATTGAATGCACCACACTCTTCCCCTTCAGCACAGGGAGTTTTGGTCATAGCATGTTTTCAGTTACCAAAGCATTACTTTGTCCGGTGCAATATTTACTACTGCTCTTCATTAGATTGCTGTTGTAGTTGCCAGAACTTTTATGGGATATATCCTGCCAAGGATGTGATGTTGGATGTCTGGCCAGTCTATAAAGCTTCAAACACATTCCTTACATATCACACATTCATCTTTTGTATGAAAGTACATGTTTGTAAAAGAGGGCTATACAGCCACACCAAACCTCACAGCTTTCTTGCTAAATATATATATATATATATATATATATATATATATATATATATATATCTACACACACACACACGCACACACACACAGACTTCTCATCAGCTGAGTGTTGTACTACTGGTTGGCTTCAGCTACATTGTCAGCCCCAGCATCTGCATCCTTTAGTCTTCTCAATCCCTGTTCTCAATTTCTTCCATAAAGAACTCAGCTGGTGAGCCAACCAAGTCCTAGAGGTATCCCTCGTTTTCCTTCCACTCCAAGTTTGGGGCAGTCTCTCAAAATATCAAGTTTCAGAGCATCTGAGAACCTCATTTCAGACACACATATGTTAAGGAAATTATGGTCTTAACAAAATCTTTCAAAACTGTAAATCATTTGTGGGTACTTGGATTGCTCTTAGTGATAGACAATACCACAATAATGTGGTACATAACCAAACAAAGGGGATGAGGTCCTATCCCCTTTGCAGACCATCTCTAATTCAGCTCTATGTAAACTCTACAGGCAAGATGCATTTTTTCAGAGCAGAACATTGTAGCAGTTTCTATCAGCAGATCCAGGGTAGACCATCACAAGTGGATGCTACACTGAGAAGTGTTCCAGGAAATTGTCCACCTGTGGGAAACTCCCCAAGTAGATCTGTTTGCCACCTATCTCAACAGACAACTGAAAACAGCTATGTTCTAGGATAACTTACAAAAAGGCTTGGAAAACAGATGCATTGTCTTTGCCCTGGATGAGAATGTTCCTTTATGCTTCCCCATTTTTCCTTTGATATCCAAAGTCCTACTAACAATTAAGGAGCACTTGACAAAGATGCCTCTGGTAACTCACTTTTGTCATTACAACATTGTTTCTCTTTTCCCATGCATTGGGCCAAGGTCAGTTACCAAAAACTGCCTGATAGAATGGACTTGCTCACACAGGTCAAGGGATGCCCTCATCCACATGAACATTAAGAATCCACATCTAACTGTGAATGATAGGCTTTGGATCCCATTTATGTACTTTTTTTTGAAGAGGAGGATGTGCAACAGGTGTTAAAGGAGACAAGAGAGCCTGCTATTAATAAATTGTATTTAGCTGAATGATAAAGATTTTCTAGTAGGTGTTGTAGTAGAGAACATCACCTATCCCAAGTGGGGTCTCCTCTTGTTCTTCAGTACCTCAGTGAATTGCTCAATTTAGGACTCATGTACACTTCTGTTAAGGTATGCCTTTCAGCAGTTTCAACCAACTTTTTGTTTCCTTTGATGGTAAGAAAAAGGGGCAGCCAGTATCTAAGCAAACCATGTCTAGTTGGCTGTCACAGACTATTCAGCTGTGTTATTCAATGCATGGCAAAATCCTCCCATAAAATGTCAAGATTCATTTCACCAGAGCTGTGGTTATGTCTGAGGCTTTTTGGAAAGGGGTGGACTTTAGACCAATTCTAGAGGCAAATATTTGGTCCTTGGTCTACACTTTCACTAAGAATTATAAGCTTTATTCAGTTTTCAGAGCTAGGGCAGAATTTGCTGCTCACCCCCCAACTATATATACTAACTCCAGGGTTGCACTACACTAGGGAAAGGGGCATATTCATTTTACTTGCCTTACAGTGCTCTAGACACTGCCAGTACTAATTGTCAGTCAAATGAACTCAGTGAAATGAAGTTTCAGTCATTTGGTCCACCTAAAATATTTGTCAGTCAAATGAGCTTTCAGTCAAATAAAGGTAACCTGTTTGAATATATCACTGTTGCAGTAATAACAGCCTCCCTCTATCCCTTTTTTTTTCCTGGACTTTCTTTTGCCTGGGTGGGGAATCCCTCTTTTTACCTTTGCTCTTCTAACATGACATCTCAGGTCATTACGTTTGTACTTTTGAGCTTTAGGTTTCAGCCTGTCTAGGGCAAGAAAGCTCTGCAATATAGCATTATGTACTCTTGTACTGTGGGCAGATGTATAATGTGCAAAGATGGTGCATGAAGCTTTGTAGGCTGGCTAGATGTCCTATATCTTTGGGAGACGTCTTCCCATATAGTTACAGCTTCTGCAACAGTGATCTATTTAAACATCTATTATGGTACGTAAATTTACACACAAATGTAGTGCACCAACCTCCACAACCTGGTGACCACACACTTCATTAAACACAGCTGTAAGAACTTGAGGTGGACAGCAGTAATTCTTTGCTAGACATGTTTAACTTGTATATAGATGTCATAGCTGGATATGGTACAAATAGTAAATACACATGTTAACCAAATACAAAATAAATACACTAGTGAGAATACATAGCCTGAACAAGTAGATTACCTTAGTGCCTGGTTTTACTGCATAGAAGACAAATAGCTGAGGTGTAAGAGTAATAAATTTGTTCAGGTCACTTATTCTCACCAATGTGTTTGTTATTTTGTGTTTGTTTAAAATGTGTTTAGTGTTAATAGTATGGCGGTGGAAAGATTGAATTCTAGTTTAAAGTTGAATAGGAAAGCATTTTGGAGTTGGATTTTAACATACTGTTTGTGGATTGACAAAGAAGAATGGTGGTTGGTAATCTCTTACTTGAACCAGTGGCTGGCACTGACAATGAGGCGATACAATTTAAATTTAACACATTGCTTTTTTGTGGCAAAATGAACTTAATGCCTGTTATGATAAATATATGTTGTTTCTGTATCTTGATATGTGCCTAGTACCTCATTGTTTAAGAGTTGACAAACATCCTGCTTATCCATTCTTCAGTGATGATGCAGATTTATGGGAATATGAGCAAAATGCTCCCTTAACTTGCAGCAGAGAATGGCTAAAGGTACTGACTGAGTTAAGTTAACATCTGATATCACACATCTGGAAAGTGAGCTTAAGACTGATTTGCAATCTACATTATTTAAAAATAAATTGACTGAGTTATTGGATACATACAGTAAGCTTGAGAAGAACATCATTGCTAAAAATAAGAAGTTATTAAGGGACCAAGATGATTTTGCAAATAAAATATCGTGGTAACAAAATAGTGTATGCATATCACATTTCTCATGTGATATGATGACATCTTTTGAGCAAGGACATTCACTTGGTTCTGGGCATTCAAATGCTTGTACAGACAGTAATTGTTCAGTAGTTGTTCAGTGTCTTTTGAAGAATTTCCAACATCCAAACAAGTTATTCCACCAGATGAAGCAGGCCAACCTGAGCAAAATTCAGGAGGTAACAGAGATGTTTTTTGTGATCCACATCTCAGACAAGGTGGATGTAGAAAATACTTGTTGCTATTTTCAGGTCCTAAATTTATCTAGTCATGAATTAACTATTGATGCTTCAATTTTTTTCTAAAGGATTGTCTTTTGTTCCTATGTATTTTACAATTTGGGACTATGTACAAATATAATTATTTAGACTTTAGAAAAATACTTTTAAATGATCATTTTAAAGAATGGATTACGGAACAAGTTAAATTAACTGTGGACTTTTCATCTGTGGATAGTTTTGTTACATAAAACGATGTCTCTAATGGCAGTTTGTTAAATTTGTCAGTTAGTCAGTTTGATGATTTGTGTGATGATACTAATGACTGAAATGTATTAGTAGATCATGTATCTCTAGTTGTAGCTGGTTATAAATGCATCAATTTAACAGGCATAAATAATGTAGCCTGTTTTACCCACCTAGTTCCAATTCTACAATTAAGTATTTGAGTCTATATATATGAAACAGTTAATTAAATAATATGACTGATTTAATAAGAACTGCATGATTATTGCATAATAAGAAGAGAATGAGAAGCTTTATTATTTTTTTTTTTGAAAAGCATAAAGATGAACTTTTGGTTTGCAAGGCTGACAGAGAGTACTGTGGTAGTCATGGATAGGTTTGCATATGATGGAATGTGTAAATCAATTTTAAACAATGAAGGAGTATCAGCCAGCTACTCATCATCAGTTGCAAAGTTTTAGCAACAGGTTACTTGGTTTGTTAATTAGAGGTAAAGAACTTGCTGTTTTGCAGACTGTGATATATGTGGTTTATTTCTTAAAACATCCACAACATGCAATTTTATGGTGTGTCTAAAATGTAGAAGTCTGTTTATTCCACCAGACAATCATGTTATTTCAAGAATAAAAGGATTTCAACAACATGTGGGGATTTTATTGCATAATATTTTTTAAAAAGTTTGTTAAAAGTTCTCCTTTTATAGCTGAAAAATACAAGTGAGAAAGTAGAAAAGTTTAGAAATATCAAATGGCAAAAGCAATATTTTTGGCTAAGTCTGAATGTAATGTATTTGTACACGTATGTTCCCCATTCAGCAGATTTGTCTGCCATAGTACACTGCTTGGAAGAATTATATGTCTAATTTGTTTTAGTGATTCTAACTTTTTGTCTCACATACATTTTAAGAGATATGATCAATTGGTTTATACAGAAGCAAGAAACAGCAGTTGGAGCTCTGTTTGCTCCTGTATATGCAAATATATTTATGTCTGAGTTTTAAAGAAAGTATATGTACAATGAGTTTATGCTTCATCAGATTTTGTGTTATGTTAGATATATTGGTAATTTATTAATGTTGTGTAGTGGGAAATGTAAGTGATGCTGATAAATTTGTAAATAGTTTGCATGTGAATGATTAAGGAATAAAGTTTTTATTTCAGGTATGTATGGAAGAAGTTAATTATTTAGATTTAAAATTATGTGTTTTTTAGATGAATCGACTAATACTCACCCTCTCCATTTTATTTCATCTTTACCAAAAGATGGGATTTACAAGAATTAAACTTATTACAACTGAGAAAAAACGATGGTCTGATGTATGATTTCTTCAGTAGGTTAAAAGACAAGGATATGACGAGGGTTTATTGAATGAAATTAAGAATGAAGTATTTAGTATGGGAAAGAGTAATGGAGAGAAGTTTCAATTCAAATGCAAGGATAGCTATACTAATAGGTGTGTTAATAAGGAAGTTTATAAAATGTCTTGGGTGTTAAATTGTTCTGCTTTTTCTGACATTTTTGTAAAAAATAATAGTGACAAATTGGAATATTTCATTGTCAGAAGAAAATCTGATCCATTTACTTCCTGGGTTTCCTGTTTTTTTTATCATACTAGAGCACATAATATTGGAGAGATTTTTTTCTTATGCAATCGGTATTAAAATACTTGGAATCAAAGGAGGTATGTTTGAATGTATGAGGTGTATATAAATTTGTTTATAGCACTAATGCTATTATTAACATTGTTATTATTATTATTATTAACAGAAAAATGCAGATTAGATATTACTATTCTTGCCCAAAAAGTTGTTTGATTTATGGGGTAGTATGTAGCTGTATTTTCTCCACTTTGATATATTGGTCAGACTAAGAGTAAAGTAAAATTAAGACTATAGGAACATGAGAATGATGTAAAAAAGAGGAATTTTATAGCAGAGCATGCTCATGAAGTACATAATGGAAATGTGAATAGTTTTAAATGTGTTTTGATGCATATACATTTGCAGGGTGGAGATAAAGTGTTTGTCTTTTTTTTTTTCCATAATAAATTTTTATTGATATATATTTTCAAAATACAATAAAATCACACACATAATTCACTACTATTACTATCAAAACTATATACAATATCTACATGAAATGCTTCCATATAAAAATCATCATTATTCCAAAAAAGAAGACACCAGGGAAGAAAAACAAAGCCAAAACATTTGTAGAAGTACTTTGCGTCCATACATATCATACATATTTTCAAAACCTTGTTTCCTCCACATATACATCCAAACTTTAATATATTCCTAATAACAGTATTATGCTAATATAATGTTAAAAACTTTTTCCCATATTTTCAGGTTATTAATATTTTTGTTACTTTGCTTCAGGAGTAATTTATGTGCTGATATATGCTTTATAGCCACAAGCTTGAAATTATCCCATGATGTCTTATCTGGTTCTAACCAATTTGTAGCTATATATAACTTCATCAGCAAAAAAATATTCATACATATTATAGTTTGTGACCTAGAGAGCTCTCTTGGAGGAACATGTAGAATCATAAATTCCCATGATAACGTTGAACTTTGATAACCCATCTTTTGTAGTTGTGTTCTAAGAGAGTTCCAAAGTTTATATATACACTTGCAGCTCCAGAACATATGAAGAAGATCCGCCAAAGTGTTTGTCTTAAATGAAATGGAATCAAGAATGATTGTAAAATGTAATACTTTGAAACCATAAGATTAAAGTACTGAACTTAATTGTTAAGTATTAATATAAAGAATTTTCCCCCAGGGTTCCTTTACAAATATGTAATGAATCTAGTGATTGTTTTGATTGATTAAATAGTTAATTGTATCATGACAAAGTATTTGTAAGTTGTTGTTCAGATGTTCTGGTTTGATGCTGTAGAAGGCAAATAGCCAAGGTGCTAGGGTAATAAAGTTCTTCATGCCACATAATCTTGCCACTGTGTTTGTTATGGTACAAACAAAACTAAGCTTTATTTATTCTCTGTGTGTTACCTTTATGGCACTACTGCACATGCACTTTGTATAGTTTCTCTTTCATTGCATTGTTGATGCTATATCTGTATTACTGTTTCATTTGGCCTCCTGGCATGGGCCAAGCCTGGAAAGAGTCTTTGACTAATGTACCATCCTGGTTAAGAAATGGAAAGTAAAATAAATAAATAAAATAAAGTTGACAGAGCAGAATATCTGGAATTACCAGTATCATAAGAAAGAAATGACAAACCACATAACATAAATTTAACATATCATAAACAAGAAAAAAGTACTCTTAACCCCTCCCCAGAAAAACTTTGGGTTTGTGTATATATATATTACAGTTTTGATAACCCCATTTCCATGCAGCTTTCCTCTGAACCTCATTGTTTAAATGTATGACTGTTTATGTTGGCTGTATTCCTTTAGTTTTTCACAAATATTAATATTTAGGCCTTTTTCAAGTGTTTTCTCAAGGTTGCATAAGTAAATTGCAAGAAATTTAAATGAATGCATTCACTGCTTGATATAAGGCTGTATTTAAATGTTTAACATACCAAATGCTTTCACTTTCCCCATATGATTGCCTAGCAGTACCTAGACTTGTAGCAGTCAGTGAAGCACAGAAAATTGAAGAAGAAATGAAAAAAAATCAGAGACAGTAGATGTATTTTTTATTTATTGAATCATCAAACACATGCTGAATGATAAAGTATTGAGTGCAAACCAAAATGCTATGCTAGACTCATAATGAATTAGAAGGTCAATAAGGGATTAAGTATCTGTGGGCTTATGAGGTACTTCTGTTTGCTGAGAATCTTAAACCAGTAGAATGAAGAAACTAATTAGAATCTGACCATACAGCTTTAAGAAAGGAAAGAAATACTGACAAAGATGAAAAATTCCAGTTTGTAGAGGATAGGCAGAAAAGTTAGCAAGAAACAAACAATAAAAACAAATGAGAATGATGATCAAAAAGGACATGAACACTGAATATTTTGTGAACTCTAATAAAATACAGTGATCTGCATTTAGATACCAGTAAGAATAATTCAATGTTGATTACCTGTCTTCCAGGGATTGGAGCTGGGAGACATTAAAAAGGCCCTAAGCCAGTTTTCTATTGGTAGGTCATACCAACAAAAAGTTGTGCTCTGTGTTGGTACTGATGAGCTACTGAGAAGCAATGAGTGTAAAACACGTGAAGCACTCCATCATTTACTTAATATTTACCAAAACTGGTGGTCTCTTCACTTACTGCACATTGAAACTAAATAAACACATAATTAGAGCAGGTACCTCAGAAAGTATTTCAGAATTAACAATCTATTACTTGTTCATAACTACAACACCTTAGAAAAGGAGGCAGCATTACCTCAAACAGATTACATTCATGAAAAGGGTAAACTTGAGTGGGGAATTGTATTTGACAGCAATACAAAATGAAATCATAAGGTGAAGACAATGTGAAAAGTATTCACCTTTATGTTGTCATTAAACGTGATTTAAAAAGGAAGTCATGCAACATATAATTATAGCAATGTAATACATGGGATAGGAGGACTGTGCTCTATAATCAAGAAAAAAAAAATAACCTTGTCTAGTAAGGTTCATAAATAGGAAGCTGTCTGTAGGAAACTGCTACAGTGAGGTTCTTACGGATTAACCATGTTGATTTTGAAAGCCTTATGCTTCCAACAAACAGCAGTCTCCACAAAACTGCAATGGAAACCTACTGACAGGTTAGAAAGCTACAACACTGTTCATGCTAGGCACAGACAGTCCATTTCCATTGTATTAGGAAAACCAGTCAAGTCAGGTGGGGAAGAGAGTGATTGTGGTACATATTATTAATAATTAAGGAGAGCATAAACCTGCAATGCAATTTCCGGACAGAAAAACACCTTATTATGGGGAATGGAAAATTGAGCGAGCTGTTTCCACAGGTGTAATACTTTGTCATTCTAAGTTAAAAAAAACACTCATTGACTTAGAGGCATCATGGATAATTGCATCAAACTCTCATAGATCTATTCTAACTCGCACCAAGATTTTAATTGTATATTTAATTAATGTATTTGAAGAACGTGTTACTTTATGTTTTGAATACTCTGCAAGAGGTTCAGTTTGGTTCTTTCATTATCAGTTAATTAAGTTTTCTGTGTGTGTTTTTACTACCTAATGAAAAAGTTGTTTTTTTTTACATTTGTTTCCCAGTGGAAAAAAGCAATAAAAAGAAGTTTGATAAAAAAAGAAATTAAAGCAATATCTCTTGATATATAGCAGAAAATACAGATAACATCAAAAGGATCATTGTATACCAGGAATCTAACAAAACTGAGCATCTTGCATTTTTTTTCGTATCCAGGTGTTATAATGCTATAAAATGTTTTGCAGAGTGTAACAAACTTTGTTGACAGGCTGTGTAATGTATTTAAAAATTGCAATCCCTGGCAGTACTGAATCTTTTGACTCTTGCCTTTGGTAAAATAAAACCCTAGGCAAAGGACTCCATGGGCCCACCACTGTCCACTCTTTGCTGTCCTCCACCTAACCACAGTGTGCACCCTTGTTCCTCCTATCCTAGTCATGCAGTAGCATTCAGATTACTCTTTTCTTGTTTTCTCATATTTTATTGTACTGTTCTGCTTCTTCCTGTATTCTTTCAACACATCCTAATTGGCCAAGACTGCATTGTAATAAATGTGTAGGAAACAGTCCCCCCAAAGCCATTGGGTACTAGATGCACTGTATTCACTTAAGATCTGTTTTTCAAAAATTTGATTTGAAGATGACCTGAGCAAAAACAGTGGCTAAAGGAAGAAATATATTCTTAATGTTAGGTTACGTTGAAAGGATGCAGGAAAAAAGCTAAGTGACCAAGACTGGACTATAATAACTTTGGAAGAAATAAAAGAATTAGTCCAATGGACTGGAGTTTGCTTGGGCCTCAGAAGCCATGAGGTTCTATATGCTGAGAGGTGCATTTTAGAGCTTCCCCCAGTCTTTTGCTACATTGACAGTCTGGACAAAAATCATGACTAAGTAAAGAAATGTTATGTCCATTATTAAGACCAAGCCAGCATTGTTTACTGTACATGCATGATGAACCTAAGGGTTATTAACAATGTCTTCAACCAGGCACGTGTGTACGATGAGCAGTGTCATATCATAGCTGTAGTAGGGTCCTGCAGAAAGGTCATTTAAGAATAGTTTGCAGCCTCAGCGCAGTATGAACATCTATAGTAAACGTAATGAGCATGAGTCTCAAGGGTAGTCTGCATTAAATCATACACACACTTCTAATGCTTGTGTACAGATGTATGTTTGTAAACCAAGGATGCATATATGCAAAGAACATTCTTGTAGATAGTAGTAAGGGATGTTTGCCTAAGGTAGGAGAGTAGAGGAGGTAGTAGTAAGGCCACAGAAAGAAAAAAAAAATAAAACATACACAAGACTGCAAAGGGAGGTGGTGACACACTCAGGGATGTACAAGACAATGAAGAAGGGGGTTTGATATACATATAAATAGCTCACTCTCAAGTAAGTGGAGGCAAAAATGGTAAAAAAAAAAAAAAACTGACAAGATAAATGGGGTATAGAAAAGTAACAAGATTTATCAACAAACCCATGTATGACATCACCAGATGCCAGGAAAAAAATAGCCTTAGAACCCTGAGGGATTTGAACTTTTCAGTGTGTTCACTGACATTCTTTAAATCACCTAATTTACAAGCTGAGCCAAGGTGTCAGTGAAGCACATAGCAGGTGATTGTTACACATTTCCAGAACGGAAGCAGAAAAGTGAGAAAAAACATACAACCTCGAGGGGATTTTGACCCGACTCTCTGTTTACTGACACTCTGCAAATCACTTAATTTACAAGGTGACCTATAGAAGAAGTCAGACTTAAGGCATAAGCTTTACACCATTTTGTATTTGCACACTGTTGCTCAGCTCATTTGCATAACCGATAGCATCTGAGGCCAATATACTTACTAGATGAAAGTGATTGGATGTACTTGTTGGTATGTACTACTTAGTGCCATCCCTTAGCTGTACATGGGCACCCACAGTGCTCTTCACCACCCATTGAGCACAGTACAACCGCAAAAAAAAAAAAGCAATTTACAAACCTTATTTAGGCATGTGTGTAGTATATATATTTTGAACCACATCAAAGGTTGGAAATGTGAGTTCAGTAAATAGATGAAATGGGGAAGCAAGCAGAGGGTAGAACAGAAAGTGAACAAATAGAAATGAACAGGATAGAGATGGGGAAGGAGGGAAATAACTTTTTTGTAGGACAGGTGTCCATTTTATATTTTTGAAGATAAGGTTAAGTTAGGAAAGAAAGAGGAAAATAATAGGGTTACACTGGGCAGCAGAGGAAAACAGACATTACCTACGGGGTGTATGGTAACATTGAGGGAGGGAGTGAACACAATAGTGCAGGAGACATCAGACAAATAGAGGAAAGGCAATGGTGAGGCCTGGACTGAATTCCAACGGTGGTGGACATGGGCTCAAAAGGAAGGTGGAAACCAGATTGGGAGATACAATGGGGTATTCACAGCTGCAGCCTCTACTGAGAGCATGTGGGTACTGTCACCACTAGGTCCTGGCTCAGATTTGGGAGCCAGTTCTGAACAGTAGCACAACTCAGCTAGTAGCTGGAGAAGGTTCTAAGTGTAGTTGATTTGGGCATCTGACCTCCTGTCTTTATTATAAAAAAAGCAAATAGTTGTTCCACAACTCAGCGTGTTAACCAGGAAACAAAAATAGAAGAGAGATTCTGATGAAGTCTGATTCAACTTATACACAGATGAAAGTGCTTAGTCTTAATAAAACATATTTTTTCTTGGATTATCCTGGTGCATCTCAGTGTGGTTGTTCTATTTTTGGTTCCTGTCTATAATTTCCCCCACAGTGTCTGACAGCTGCCAATGGGTGAACAAGGCATCACCTCCTTTTGCACTGCTACTTACAGGCAGTATCCCATGCAGGGATGCCTAAGGTAGATGGTGCAGGTAGGGCAGGAGGCGTGGAGGTAACTGTAGCAGACTGAAATCTAGATGTGCTGGGTATTTCTGGCAGTGTTTTTTGTATCACTGCTACCTCCTGTGAGTACCTACAGACCTTGCCAGTGCAATGGGTTTAGGTCGTTGTGCTGCTGCATAAGATGATAAAGGAAACAAAATAAATTAAATAAATGTATTTAACTTAGAGGATAATAACAAAGAGGTGAGGAGAGAGAAGTACAATGCAATGAACAACTAAAGTTTTTAATGTATTGAGAAGGATACAATTAAATAGAATACAGTTGTCAGATAACACAAAAATTCATTAATTTAACAAGCCCATTATATATATATATATATATATATATATATATATATATAAATGAGAGGGGGTCTGAACCAATAGTCATCATAACATGCAGTCTGACAGCTACAGAATTAACATGAGGAGCTATTTAGACAAACAGGTGCCCATATTCAGAAATGTAGTATCGATGTCAGAGACTAATATACATATACAAAGAATACATGTTGCTCAGACATACATACTTCACTCGCATCTGATGGGCAAAAGATACCTATTCTCTTTTATACTGAAACATGTCCAGTCAATGAATGAAGATTTTACTTATTTACCCCATGTAATGCTGCAGTTACACTAATTAAAAAGAAAAGTAAACATGAAATATTTTCTTGCTGACACAACTGTGTGAAAGGGGAAATGAACCCACATCTATCCTCAAAATGTAAGAACTCAGCCTTAACATCCTGACCCAGTTGTTCACCTGTACAAAAAGATGCATGCACAAACAGTCATGCTGTTACTTTTGAGTTTTGGCAGTAATGACACATGCGGCACTGAAGTATGAAAATGATACATTTTTGAATAAATCTCCATTACTGTTAATATTATACTCCAAGACATTATGAAGCAGGTATATTCACTTCAATGCTCTTTTGGATACTTCAGACTTCTCTTCTGAAGCTGCCTATTTGATTCTATATCATCAGGGACTATACACATAAACAGCACTGTCTAATATTTGTAGATGGCATACAGTGCAAGTTTAAATGCATAATTAGCTCATGTTCTACTTATAGTACATAGATGGTGCCTGCTATTTGAATTCATCCTGCCATCGGCCAGAAGATCAGGATTGTAACACCCTATGTCACAGTAATGGTGATGGCATTGTTTCCCCCATCTGTAGAATGCCAGTTACATGAGGAATAGCCTAAGTTAAACAATTCCAGGCTTTAGTCTCATACTGACACCCTTTTTAGCCCATCTGCATTATCCTTTGGCTGTACTCCTTATGGGGGAGGTAAAGAGATATCCTTGTCAATTTCTCATACCACTTTCGCATTCTAAAAGGAGCACTACCTTCTCCTTCTCCAACCATGATGACTCATCTTGAAGAATCTCATGAAAAGATGACAGACAATTGGTGTCCAAACCAAGTCTTATGTATCCCATTCATAATACAACAGGCATTGAGAGGCATCTCATTTGCATGGTGCATGGCAGACTCAGAAAATATATGAAAAGTATTATAATTGTTGACAATGGTGGTTTAAGGTATGAAACATGGCAGTTCTCAATGCTATTCAGGCAACAAACTCTACACATCCAGGTGGCTGAATATGGAATGACACTTCCTACACTTCCATAAAAGAATGCTGGCCATGCATGCACAGTGATGCCTGCAGGGACCCTGGGCCTAATCAGCATAGTCATCTCACCTAGACAAGTGAATCTACATGATATAAGCACAAGAAGAAGCACAGAATCTCATCTCGCTATGGAAGACAAGACTGCTGGCAGAGTTTGATTCCTGCCAAGGGTGACTTTTGAAAACAAAAATGTATTCAGCCTAATATATATATATATATATATATATATATATATATATATATATATATATATATATATTTGCTTGTATAGGTTGTATAGGGTAAGTACTGCTTACATATCCACTCATTTGTCCAATGATTGCCTTTAACTGCTGTTTAACCACGTCTATATCATAACATCGACAGATTAGGTTGCTGAATGCTAAATCATTGACACCTAAGCATTGAACGCTTAAAATAGCAAATGGCCACATCATCGAATTCTTTCCTAGGGAAAGACTTTGGGTGGCCATCCATAAACAAAATAAACAAACACACCCATAGTGGTGGGCTGTATCCCCTACACCCCCCAACTAAATATACCAACTCTGAGATCGCTCTACATTGGGGAAAGGGCAAATCCTTGATAATGGCCATGCAAATTCTTTCCCGAGGAAAGAATTCGATGATGTGGCCATTCGCTATTGTAAGCATTCGACGTTTAGGTGTCGATTAAGCATTCAACAACCTAAGCTGTCGACAGTTCAATAGGAATGCATTTAACCTGCTGCCTATAAGGAATGTCAGTTTGTCAGTACTTTTAAATGTGCTGGCCAAGTGCATTGACAAGGAGATTGCAGAGGTACAGCAATCAGTAGCCTGCTCAATTGTTGAGACAGATGAGGCATACACTTGAGAGCATGTTCTGAGTACTGTTCAATACAATTTTAGTGCCTTACACATATGTAATTAGGCAAAATATTTGTAACAGTGATAGTGTAACAGTCATGTGTCCTTGGTCAGATGCAGTTCTGTGATTGCCTTGTGGGGCAATATGTGTTCAGTAAATCTAGATGCCTGACATTTACTTAAAGAGTGTGAATCAATATATCTATAAGTCAGCATACTATATGGCCAAGTAGAATAATAGTATTATTAGGATTTGTAAGGCCCATGCAGGAGCAAGGCTATTAATTCCACTATTTTCCATATGAACATAATTCCTAAAAAAACAGGGAACCCCAAAAAAGTACAATGCATCTGCTGGGACATCTGTATCTACCCATAAGCCCAAATTATCTGATGCTGAGAATGAGGTGGTACTCCAGGCATTAGATCTCCATAGCTGATTGCTCTTTGATGCAATAAGACTGATGACTGATAAAATTGTTTCACCTACAGACAAAGGATGTCTCACCAGCATTTTATTTATAAACTTAAGTAAAGCATCTGACAGTGTGAACCATCTTATCCTTTTAAACAAATGTGTTTCTCATGGTTTTCATTCAATTATTTTGATTCAAAAATTACTTCACTAATAAAGTACCCTTAAAATTTAACCCAGAATCAAGGGTCCTGCAATGACAAGTGCTTGGACAATCCATTTCAGTAATTCCAAAGTACTTTCAACATTTCTAAAACAGTCTCTATGTTTTTGGAACAAAACAAAACAAAGGCTAAAGACTTCCAAGATGGCTGCACATTAAGTAACAGCTTAATTTCAGCTCTCCCGGTGTAAAAACAGAAACTCAAAAAAGAGAACCAGTGAACTCATTTTTTGGGTAAATTTCAGTAATCGGCTAGTAAGTGCACTGCCGGGATGCCAGCACAAAAGAAATTCAGAGAACCTGAAAGAAAATCAACCACAAAAGGTGAAGAAAAAAACTGACTGGGAGAATTCCACAGCTGTTCAGCAAAAAAACAGTGCAAGCTCCAGCTTTAGTGCAAGACATAACTTCCAGTAACCTAGAGGAAAAAATAAGTCAAATGTACTCAGAGCTGATTAATATAAATTAAATACCGTTTGAGTATATCAACTCAAATAATAAAAGGCTAGATAAAATGGAAGAATCTTTAAACAGATATTCAGATGAAGTGATAAAACTGCAAAAATCAGAGGTCGAAATGAAGAAAAGCTGGCTGAATATCAGATTGCTCAAGAAGAGATGTTTCAAAAAATTATAGAATTAGAGGACATATTACGCAGGGAAATCCTGAGATTTTTCTGCTGTACCAGAGAAACACAAATAAGCGACTGGAATGCTACAGCAGGAGTTGTTAATTGAAAGAGCACATTGTGTCTATGTTCCAAACCTGGTCATGAGAAAGCAACTGAAACCCTTAATAGTAAAGATACAATCCCACCAGCAGAAGTAGTTGATTCTGACAAAACCGTGGCAGAAGGACAAAGTACTAAAAGTGGGAGAGAGTAGAGTGTTTCTAGAAAATGATTATTCACTCTACACCAGACAGACGTGGAGAAAATGTATTCCACTAATCAGGGAATGTTGAGAAGCAGGCATGAGATTCAAACTGCTGTATCCACCTATCTTTAGAATATTCTTTCCTGGAGGCACAAAATAATTTTTGATGCAGAACATGTTAAGGAGGAAATACAAAAGTTTGTCTAACAAAAAGTGATCTGTGAAACAGAAGGAGATTCTGCTTCATGTTCTTCTAGTAATAAAGACCACAGGGAGGCTGTGCCAGTGAAACCTTTTCCAGTGTTTCAACAGAAAATGTTTGACAGACAGACAAAAGCACAAGAGTTGACTAGAAGAACCAACAGTATGTTGGAAAGGAAGCAGATACTGGATTTGGGAGATGGAAACAAATAGGAATAAAGCCAACAACTCAGAAACTGACAAATAAATGTGGGGATTATAAAGCATTAATTATATTTGTTAAATATGACAGAACAAGAAAACATGGAAATACTGGACTTTTTTGACTTTGTTAAACTTGTAAGGGACTCATATGCCCTACTTCATGTCATTTGTATTTGTAGGAACACTTAGGAAAGGGGAAGAGGAAGGAAAGAGTTAACTGAAAGTAAAACAAACTTTTGTTCTTAGTAATATTTGTATAGTGGTTGCTATCTACATGCTATAGAGTAAAGTTTTCCCCGTTATTTTCAAGTGTAGTGGCAATACTACAATAAACAGGTGCTCCTGTTTTTCCTTCTTTTCTCTTTCTCCTAGTTAAATTTTAAGAAATGAAGGCCATACAATGTAAAAAAAAAGGTATTTTCAAAGGAGTATGATACAAGAACAAATAATGTGCTTTTTCTCATTCTTGCATAGGGGAATGACTGGATTAAAGTTCTTGGCTTTATCTAGTAACAAGTTTTAAGAGAAAGCAAATAAATGAAAAAGAACATTAAAAATAATAAAATTTTCCTCTAGCAAATAAATAAATAAATACTTCTAGAAGCAATGCTGTATCTGGTTCTCATGTCTCCATGGAGACAATCTGATAAACAGCAATAAAAACAGAACACTTCTTTCTTTTAATGGCTTTCTTTCAATAACTAGGAGATAATGTTTTCTGAAAGCATTAAAGTGTTTTATCATTCTGGGAGAATAATAAAGATAAGACAAAACCAGACAGCACTTAGTAGAAGCACAGGCTGTACCATGCTTCTTAACATGGATAACTTTCCCTTTAGGTTAGCCCAAGTCTGTGATTGTGGCTGTCAGTTGGAGACAAATGTTCCTATTAGGAATGCAAAACTCCAGTGTTTGAGGATGTACACAGTTTGTGTGTTAATAGTTTTTTTTTTTGGGGGGGGTATTTGTTTGAGGGCTTTCAATTAAACAAAATGTTTTGTAAAATATAACATAGGCTCAAATGGATATGACAAGAAAAAACTGTATAAAAGGTTAACCTGCCAAACATTAGTCTATGCATATAACAAAAAAACTGAAACTAGATACTTAACAAAAAAAGGTGGGAATAATAACTTTTTAACACAATGAGCCTTTTGATATTATCTTTACATGTTAATGGTCTCACAGATATATACAAAAAAGAAAGAGTAGAAAACTGTATTAAAAATGTAGAGTTCTAATATCTATGCGACAGGAGACACATTTGGAAAGAAATTAACATGTGAATTTGATAAAGAAAGGTTTTCAGGATGGTTATTCAGCAGAATACATGGGAAAAAGGAAAAGAGGTGTATTTCTAGGTTCTTAGGAGGTTACTAGGTTAATGGCCCTAGGGCCTTTACAAGCCTAGCCATGTTATACCCATGTTCCCTAAATGATCTTGCTGAGATGGTCATTATTTGCAGAGTGATTCTATGATCAGCACAGACTGCCCCTATTCATGAGGGACATAGATGCCACCCCCAGGGTGAATTTATGGTCTCCCATCCAGTTTTCTAGGTTGCACTTGAATAGGGTCATTGAGGAGCTCTACTTCATGTGAAATGGGAGTTTATTCAAGAAGAGTGGTAATCTCTGGTAGATATATCTGTCTCTCTAGCATGTTCTGTTAATGTCGCAGGCTAGGTTGAGATCCCTGGAGCGAGTGACTCTTGTCCCATTTGCTTTGCTGATGTGCAGCATTTCCATTAGGGCAGGATCAGAGACTGCTCTGTAAGCCAGGCACAAGTTGCCTCTCAGCAGCCTGTAGGATACAAAGCACAGTGACATGACTTTCAGTCTTTCCATGTTGGTCATGTTTTGGAGGCACTGAATTTTCTTGGTGAGAAACTTCTGTGGTCTCTCCAGCTGCTGGAGGTGTCTAGTGAAGTACATGCAAAAGGGAGCATTGTACTTTATTAGTGGTCTGATGAGGGTCGAGTACAGAGTTATAGCACCCTTAGTCTTGGATGCGCTATCCTTATAATGAGATGCACAATGTAGAAGTTTTTGTACCACTGTGGGCACACAATGATCAAAATTTAGATTGCTATTAACCCATGTTCCCAAATATCACACCACTGGGTTTGAGCTTAGGGGGTGCTATCAATATTGTAATTTGCAAGGACTTCCTCTTTGCCAAATGTGATAATAATGCACATTTTGCATTTAGTTTTAGTCCGTGGCTTTGGTACCAATCTTTGTCTGTGTTAGCCTCTTTTGTAGTATATTAACATCATTTGGGGACTCAATGAATGCGAGCAGTTCGCAATCATCAATGAACTTAGTGAGCCATAGGCCATCTACTTTCACCTGGACTTCTGAGAAATAGATTCCGAACAGTAGAGGGCAGAGCACAAATCATTGTGGTATGCCACTGGTAACTGGTCTAATGGTAGAGGTGGAATCCCCAACTTTGACAGTATGTCTTCTGTTGGTGAGCCAGTTGGCTACCCATCTAGTGACGCATGGGTTAACTCCCAGCTGGGACAGGTTCTCAATGATACCTGAGTGGGGGATTGTGTCAAAAGCCTTGGGTAAGTCAAGATAGGCAATGTATTGTTTTTGCCTTCATCCAGTGCTTTGGTGACATTCTTAAAGAAATCCACCATATTCAATAAGCATGATCTACCATTAATGAAGCCATACTTGGTCAGGTCAAGAGTTTGATGGTCACCTATGTCCTTGTTAATACGGTCTATGATGATTCTTTCCATGGCCTTGCAGATAGGGCTGGTTAGGCTTATGGGTTTATAGTTCCAGGGTCTTAATTGCAAGAGGAGCTCCAATAGTGATAGAAGAGGACACAAAGATAATAATGGATAGATATGTAGTACTAAGGGGCTACTTTCAAGAGAGGAGGATTACAATGGCATGTATTTATATTCCACCTAAAACTGCTATAAAGGAGATTAAGAAGAAAATTCTGGGAGAAATAATCAGTTTTTATGAGGGGAATATTAGTTATAGATGGGGACTATAATTTGATCTGCAGCAGGGAAGATGTGTCTGGGGGCCCCAGAAGGGAAATATAACAAAGGAGGGTAGATTTTTGAAGAAATTTTGAAGATATTTGCCATTGAAGATATGAATTCAGTAGTAGGAGTTCAGAGTGAATTTACATATTATTCCCCAAGATACAAAAACTGCATCATGCCCGCATCACAATTGCTCTCCTAACCTTTATAGATAGCATAAATAAAGCTAGATATAGTGGTAAAATTGTATCGTCTTTATTCCTAGACATATTAAAAGCTTTTGACATTGTGCCTCATAAAACAACTGCTCTTCAGTGGTTTAATAATTACTTATCAGAATGCTGTCAGGCAGTCATATGGAATTCTAGCCTTTCCCCTTACTTACTCATCATTACAGGTGTACCACAAGACTCTAGCCTTGGTCCTCTTCTATTTAATATCTTTACAAACAATCTTCATATGTCTATACAACAAGCATCCATTGTATGGTATGCAGATGACTCCACCCTAATCTGCCTTTTAGACAATCTAGAAAATTTAGAAAACATTACACAATATGAATTTTAATACTATTGAAAATTGGCTTTGTAACCACCAACTCATTAATCCAAAGAAAAACAACTTTTTATTTTTCCCCAAATCACCTACCCATAAGAAAAATAACTTTTTAAGATCTAATCCCTAAACAAGATGCCAACTGAAGATGTGTCCCATACAAAATTGTGGGGGGTTACAATAATGACAGCATCAAATATGACATTCACATACAAAGTAATATAATAAAAACTTAACAAAAAAAAAAGGAATGCTATATAGAGCCAAACAAATTCCTTCTTGCATCCACCAAAGACATTCATACCTACTCCCCTGTCTATTATATGCTTCTCCCATCTTGACTAACCTCCAGACCACCCTAAAATCTAAACTAGAACAGTGTTAAAACAAGGTAGCTAGATTTGCTTCTCAAACAATTCACAGACTGCATCACTATTCTGCACTAAAATTTGTGAATTGTCTCGAATTATCACACCAATAAAATTATTACCTACTTTTCTTACACAAAATTATATTTAATCCCACTTCTTCCCTAGCTATAAATACAATTCTCCACCACTACCTCCCAAATCGTCACCTTCAATTTTATGGCAAAAATATACCTGACATGTATAAGCCTTATAAAACTGTAATCAAAGCCAGTACTCACACTGTAAAGCAAAAGTCTGGACTATGATCCCTGCACCAATCAGGGCAATACATAACGCTCATTTAGTTAAACTAAAATTAAATCTTGTTTTAATGTTGGTATATGTGTGTTATTCTATATGTCATATGTGTATTAATATTTGTGTCAATCTATGTGTTTACAGTATGTTGGCCCCCACGATAGCATTAGTCTTTTGACATTCATTCTACTTCTGTTTTAAGACTGGTAGACATAGATTATATGTATGTCATTAAGGTTGCCACCCATCCTGTTATCAGTGGGAAACTCATGGGTTGAGCTGCCTCAACCCGCTGCCCGCTGTGGAAAGTAGTGAGACTTGAAAAGTCCCGCTTTTTGCGATCACAGTGAATTGCCATGGAAAAGCTGGAATTACTTCCAGCTTTTCCATGGCAATTCAGTTACATCACCAACCCGGACCAGCAGGCAGAGCTATTCCTTGTTAGGTCCGGGTGCTTTAAGTAGTGCAGCAATTAGCTGCATACAATGAAGGGGGTGGGGATTGAGGCAGGAAGAGTCCTGTAAAGATCATGGCTGTAGAGTGGTTTGTTTTTAGTGAAAATACAGCCGCAAATTAAAAAGATTTTTTTTTTAATGAGTTGGCTAACCATCCGTTCATCCAGCCAACCATCCAGCCAGCCAGCCATCCACTCATCCATCCATTTAGCTGTCCAGCCATCCATCCATCCAGCCAGCAGTCCAGCCATCCATCCAGCCAGCACTCCAGCCAGACATCCATCTATCCAGCCAGCAATCTAGTCATCCAAGCCATCCAGTCATCTGTCCAAACATTCATCCATACAGCTGCTACTTCCACCAACCAGCTAGCCACTCCAGCAGCCAACTGGCTAGCCACTCCAGCAGCAAGCCAGGTAGCCACTCCAGCAGCCAGCAAGCCAGGTAGCCACGCCAGCAGCCAGCCAGCTAGCCACTCCAGCAGCCAGCTACTCCAATAGCCAGCCAGCCAGCTAGCTACCCACGCCATTCATCCAGCCAGCAATCCAGCCATCCAGTCATCCATCCATCCATTAATTCATTCATCCAGCCATTCATCCATCCAGCTGCTACTCCCACCAACCAGCTATCCACTCCAGCAGCCAGCCAGCTAGCTAGCCACTCCAGCAGCCAACCAGCCAGCTAGCTTGCCACTCCAGCAGCCAACAAGCCAGCTAGCCATTCCAGCAGCCATCCAGTTGTTGTTCCCATAAGAGTACCTCCTTCACCACTCCTGTGGTGATGTCGTGGTAGAAGGTGTCATCAGTGTCATATTGGCCACACCCCCGTGTCCCACTTTGGTCCGCTTAAAAGGTAGCAACCCTATATGTCATAAACTCCACTTTATAACCCTTCAAGTACAGATGCACATCTAATATGTGTATGCCAGAAATTTCAGCCTCATCCAGAACTTAATTTCCCTAGAGCTAGTTTCAGTTTTTGTCTCGTTACACATTTTGCTTTTAAGATTACTCTGGCAGATAACAATTAAGTACTCTAATTCAAGAACGTATAACATATGTATACAGTTCTCTGAAACCACCTTCAGAGCTTTACTACTAAAAGTACTGCATTTCAGACTGCATTAGTGTAGTTTCACTTTTATTTAGCGGTACACAAACTGGACCACTTTGCTATTTTTTTCTTACAACCTAGTTATGTAGAAAATATAAAGTAATGTAGCCAACCAAGACATATAATACGTGCCATCTTCCAAAACTTATTACCACCAGTTAAAGTGAATGGAAATATTTTACTTGCACTTATTTTGAGTACTTCCTTATTCTAGCGTGTTACGCCTGTTTAGAATAGCTTGATTCTGCATATGGGGTTTCAGCTCAATCAACTGTTTCACGCACTAGTGTTTTGATGCTCGTTCTACTTCAGTTTTAAGGCCGCTATCATGGGGGGAGCTATAATAAGGCAGTACCGTATATTGTACTATGATATCAGTTTTCATCTATGTACATATAGTTTCTGTTCTTTTACTTCTGAAAATGTTCTCCCTGTGCCTCCGCTGAAAAAGGAATTATGCAATCGGCCTTTCCCAGTAAACAAATGTCAAAATAAATGGATATCAGCTTCATCTTAGCCTTCCTGGTTTAAATACACTACACAGCCAATAGATGGTCTTTCAGTCAGTTCAGCTACTTGTTAATGACAATAAAAAGCACCTCCAAGGAATAAACGTCCCACTGAGAAGACTAAATCCAAAAATAACACCAAAAAGTGTACAGCAACAGTAGAACAGACCAGGGCCAGTTGGGACCATAAACACAAACCACAGCTGATGAATAATATGCAAAACAATTTAATAGCAGCAAACAGCGATAAAAACAGGTAAGCGCTTTCACCAAAACGGCTTCTTTAGACCATATAAACCACTAAACATCGCTTGCTTAAATACACTCCAACCCAATCAAATCAATCAATTAAAACTCTAAGACATTAAAACAGCCCCTCTAAAAATATAGGTATATAAAATATATACATTATGTGAAAAAATATATATCACATCAAAATAATCAATCCAAACTTCATACATATTAAAAGTATATGTATGATACACCATCACAATAATAATACAAATTACTATCTAGCACTCAAGGCTCTAGATTTGGGGATTGGTTTTAATGGCACCAGGAGCGGCCTTAGGTCAACTGGTGCCCTAGGCAAAAGGGCTCCACGGCACCCCACACTACCCGGTGCCCCCATCCTGGTCTACCTACACCAAATAAATACTGGAAAAGCACCACTGCTAGAGCGGCGCCCTTGGTGGCCACCTCGTTGGCCTATGCCAATGGCACTTTATCATTGCCTCAACCTAATTATCCATTTGGTCTCCCTACTCTCTGTGTAATTCCTGACATCCAATGTGGATTGGGTGTGACAACCTCAATGACCAGGAATTTGAATGCATGTTCAGGACCCTTCTGTATAACATGTTTAGAGAGAGAGCATTATTCTCTGACTGAATTCTAATGTGGTACAAATGCTCTTATCTTGTCCTTCAACATCCTGTCGATTTTCCCCACATAGTATGATCCATTATTAATGTAATGGTGTTCCATACATATACTTTTAATATGTATGAAGTTTGGATTGATTATTTTGATGTGCTATATATTTTTTCACATGATGTATACATTTATATAGGTTTTATATACCTATATTTTTAGTGGGGCTGCTTTAATGCCTTAAATGTTTTAATTTATTAATTGGTTTGAATGGGTTGGGGGTGTATTTACGCAATTAATGTCTAGTGGTTTATATGGTCTGAAGAAGCTGTTTTGGTGAAAGCGCTTACCTGTTTTTATTGCTATAAATTATTTTGTACATTATTCATCAGTTGTTCGTGCTTATGGTCCCGACTGGCCCTGGTCTGTTCCACTGTTGCTGTACACTTTTTGGTGTTATTTGCTAATGATGCTGCTGGACTATATATCTTTTGGTAACCTGGTATGGCTAAATTGAACTTTCAGTTAGATATCAATTTCTGAATCCTCGGAACCTATTTTTTAACAAGTCATTGTCATCTTCGCATAAAAATTCCATCGTGTTTTTGTCTTATGAACATTATTGTCCTTTGTCCTCCCATACCTCATGACTCCCTAGAAATTAAAACCTTATTTTAACATATTCTCTGATACCAACCTTATTATTTCTACATTCTACCGGGCGTCAGTGGCGGTGACGCAAGGGATGTGGGCGGGACTTGGACGGGGTTTGCAAATACGCATTCAACAGTAGATGTCGCTCACTACAGCCACCGTAGCTTTGTTTGTAGACAGTATGGCTGCAAGGAGAGGTGAACAACTCTCTTCAGAAGAGACCCGTCTCCCTTTCTTTAAAACCTGCTGGAGTTGTCGTTTGCTTTCTGGTGCTGGACTACTTGCTGCTGGTGCATACGTATTTCAGGGTGCTCGCATACGGATGAAAAGAGGCGGCCCGACGTCCATGGGCACTGTCGCTCAGATTTTCTTCGCACTTTGTGAGTGATTGCCAATTCTCAGGAAGGTGCATTTGTACCCCGTGATGATTTGGTAGTGGGAACAGCTTTAGGACCTGGTGGACGTTGTGACGTACTTATACTCTTACTATTTACAGAGTATGTGATCATTAGTTAAATCCCTTTAATCCTTGTGGATTTAATATACCAAAACGGTTCAGAGTTACAGTATATTGCAGACATTTCTCTAATAATCGGGGACAGGTTTTAAATCTTAGTGCTGTTAACCTGAGACATTGAAAGAATAAGAATGTGAAGTAACAAACTTTCTCAAGTAAAATAAGTGGGTAACGCTGTTAAGTGTAAGTCACCACCTTTTCTCCAAAAGTCACCAGTCTTAGCAGGGATTGAGGGACAGAGCTAAAATTTGAGTCAAAATCGGGGACAGAGTGAGAGGTTTGCCTGCAGAAAGTGTAATGGGTCATCTCTCTGACATCGACTGTGTTTTATGGTATTACTTTATTTTGAAGAAAAATACATGTAGACCGCGTAGGTTATATTTATTTTAGTAACAAAATGTGTTTGATATCATCTTAACAAGGCAAGGGAGGTTACCTAAACGTATTTGTTGGTAGTGTCTTGCTTTAGTGAGTAAAATCATTTTACTTGAACCCCTAGCTAATGTCTTCTCACACAACAGGCTGCCACCTTGCCCAAAGTTCATAGGTGTGTACTAGGCTAATGGCCCTGGAGCATTTATAAGCCTAGCCCAAAAAAAAAAAACCCGCTCAGGCACCGTGACACCTGATGTTAGTTCACAGTGCCCCTATCCAGTAGGAAAACTGGGGTGAACTTTGTTACCCTTCCACTCCTCAAGATTTTTCTTGCATAGGGCCAGCTAGGTGCTCTGCTTGACATGAATGGGAAGCTTATTCCAGTGTATAGGCAATCTTTGGGAAATTAACCTGTCCCTCCAGCATGTTCTGTTAACCATGGTAATGAGGTTGTGATCTCTGTGTGGCACAGGGGGATTGGGATTTCTTTAGGCATAGCATTTCAAGTAGGGCTGGGTCGGCCATGGCTTTGTAAGTTAAGCAGACGTCACCTCTAAGTAAACAATAAGACTGAGAACAGCTGAAGTTCCTGGAGTCTGTCCATGTAGGACATGTGTTTAAGGCCTAGGATCTTTTTTTGTGAGGTACTTTTGTGGCCCCTCCAGCTGTTATAGGTGTCTGGTCAGGTACATGCCAAATGGGGCATTATGAGTAGAGAGGGATGATGACCTCTTTCTTCCTGGATGCAAAACCTTTGGTTATAAGATGTGTCACATAGCAGGACTTTGACCACAGAGGCAATGTAGTGGTCAAAGGTGAGGTGGCTGTCAACCTGGGTGCCCAGATCTCTTATGGCCCCTTCAGTGTTCAATGGGCTCCCATCAACATAGTTCATAGGTGTGTACCAGGCTGATGGCCCTGGGGCCTTTACAAGCCTAGCCATAGGATTACCCTGGCATCATGCCATCCAACCTTAGCCCCCAGTGCCTCTGTCGAGTAGAGGCACTGGAGTTATCCCCGGGTGAACCTTCTATTTCCCATCCACTCACCAAGATTTCTCTTGAATAGGGTCAGCAAGGTTCTCCGTTTGACATGTATGGGAAGTCTATTCCATAGCAGGGGCATTCTCTGGGTTATGAACCCGTCCCTCCAGTACGTTCCGTTGATTGTGGTAATGAGGTTGTGGTCTCTGGAGTGTGTGGTGCAGAGGGACTGGGATTTCTTTAGATGTAGCGTTTCAAACAGAGCTGGGTGAGACATGGCTTTGTAAATCAAGCAGAAATCGCCTCTAAGTAGGTGATACGAGACTGAGAATAGTTGGAGTTTGGTCTGTCCATGTAGGATAAGTGTTTAAGGCCTAGTATCCTCTTTGTGAAGTACTTGTGGGGCATTTTTTAATGTAATGTGTAGTTCTGCAGGACAAACCTTACCCGTAACTAGTGCAAAGACTAGTTTATATTGTTTTACATCGTATTTGTATGTTTCAGGCACAAAATAATTGCTTTATGCAAGTATTGGAGAAACTGACATATTTTTTACCTGAAATCTGGGGATGTTTGCCAAACTTCATGTATTTTTTTTTTCTTTTCCAGGACATAACTGCACAAATTGTGTAACGGGATTGTGGTAACCCTAATGTCTGTGTGATGATTAGTGTTTAGAAATATTTCAGTTTTACTTCACCTCTATCGGTGTAGTTTAAAAATTAGTGTATAGGTTCGTAGGTGTGTACTAGGCTAATAGCCCTGGGGCCTTTACAAGGCATAGTGCCACCTGACCTTAGTTCCCAGTGCCTCTGTTGAGTAGAGCCACTGGAGTTATCCCCGGGGAGAATTTTCTGTTTCCCATCCACTCATCAAGCTTTCTCTTGAAGGTCAGCGAGGTGCTCTGCTTGACATGTATGGGAAGTCTGTTCCATAGCATGAGCAGTCTCTGGGTTATGAACCTGTCCCTCCAGCATGTTCTGTTGATTGTGGTAATGAGGGTGAGGTCTCTGGAGCGTGTGGTGCGGAGGGATTGAGATTTCTTTAGATGTAGCATTTCTAACAGAGCTAGGTCAGACATGGCTTTGTAAGTCGAACAGAGATCGCCTCTAAGTAGGCGATAGGAGATGGAGAATAGTTGGGAGTTTTTTGAGTCTGTCCATGTAGGACAAGTGTTTAAGGCCTAGGATCCTCTTTGTGAGGTACTTCTGCGGCCTCTGCAGTTGTTGCGGGTGTCTAGTGAGGTACATGCCAAATGGGGCATTGTACTCAATGATTGGCCTAATGCGGGAAGAGTAGAAGGAGACTGACCTCTTTCTTCCTGGATGCAAAACCCTTAGTAATGAGATGTGCCACATAGGACTTTCTGACCACCTCTTTCTTCCTGGATGCAAAACCCTTAGTAATGAGATGTGCCACATAGGACTTTCTGACCACAGTGGCAATGTGGTGATCAAAAGAGAGGTTGCTGTCAACCTGTGTTCCCAGATCTCTTATAATGCCTTCTGTATTCAGTGGACTACCATCAGTGTGGTAATTCATGGAGGACCAGGTTTTCCCCAAAGGGGATGACTACACATTTTTTGGCATTGAGCTTAATGCCATGGTTCTGACACGAGTCGTTGGTCTCAGTGAGGCCATTCTGTAGGATGTCAACATAATTTGGGGAGTTAGTAATAGCTCATAACTTGCAATTGTCTGCGAACTTTGTCAGCCAGAGTCCCTTCGTATTGGCCTGGACTTCTGAGAAGTAGATATC